>NC_136014.1:25369762-25667262 GCF_048128805.1 Centroberyx gerrardi
GATCCACATCCTTCACCTTGTTCCTACAGGTCAGCCAAACAACCAACCCTCAATTTTTTTTTTTTTTTTATTACAGGCAAAAATACACATAACACACAGGACAATATGACATGACAATATATCCTCACAAAAAAGAAAAGAAAAAAAATAGATAAATACATAAATAAATAAAATAAAAAAATAACAATAAAAAAATAACAATAAATAAAAATAAACAATAAATAAAAATAAAAATAATAGGATCCCTTCAGTAATTCAAATAATTAGATTGACAGTACCAGTGCATTTTGAAACTGAAATATACATATGACAGGTAGAGCGTATTTAGAGTTTTATATAGTCCCACTCTTCACTAGAGCAAATTTTTTTCCCATTTCATATTGTGTTGTGCTACTTTGTAATGGTTTGTAGCAATTATTTTTTCCAAAAGGAATTGGCTTCGCACTGTATTTTTTAAGAAACTTAGATTCAAATTAGTTCTTGATTGAGCTTTAAATATAAATATTTTACCTAACAGAATAATTGTATTTATTATCTGGGGACAGCTTTCATCCAGAACCCCCAACATAATGTTTAAAGGTGTAAATTTAAAATAAATATTGAGTGGCCTTAGCCAATTTTGGATATCGGTCCACAAACTTGCAACATATGGACAATAGAAAAACAAATGCAACTGGTCTTCCTCTTCCTCATTACAGAATCTACATAATGATGATTGTTCAATATTAAACATGTGAAGTTGTTTTTTAGTAGCAGTAATTTTGTAGAATATCTTCAATTGAAAGATTCTGGAGTCGGAATCAATTGTTGTTTTGTAAATAGTTCTGAAAAATGTAAATAATACACCTATACAGACAGACAGACACTGAATTTATCCAGGGTCAGGGGCTTTGGCAGGGCGGATGCTGCCAAAGCCTCTTTCACCCTGCAAATTGCCACTGGCATAACAAAAATATGATGTGATAACTGCAATAAACTTTGTGTCCCACTACTCTATTGTGTAAAGCACTGGTTCTCAACCTGCGGGTCGGGACTCCACAGGGGGTCGCGAGATGATTGGTGGGATAGAAAAAAACATATTTCTGTAACCAATTTCTGATTTTTGCCTTTACTTGTGTGAACTACTTTTTGTTTATTTTAAATGGTCATGCAATAGCGTCATATCAACAAAATTCTAACTTAAATTCTATCATTTAAGTTATACCATATTTTTTTTAATACTTTGAAGTTATGTTTGGCACTTTCACTACTCATGCAATTACTGCTGTTTTGCTCTGTAGGGCGTTACAGCATGGCACTGCTGTCTTATGTCACTCAAACTTTATTCATTATTTCAACACTGATTGGAATAAAGAAACCAAGCTATGAGTTGATAATAGAAACTGAAATACTTTCATCCATTTCAGTTCTTCCAACTCTTAATAATGTCCAAATAGTTTATGAATGTTCTTCCTTCCAACCTTCTTTTGCCCTTGTTGCTCATACTCACTGTCCGCTGCCAGCAACTTTTACTCTATATATTTACCTTGTCTCATCACCTTGAGAATCCCCTCCTCCCTGAGTCACACTGCATCACTGGACTGGTCAGAGAGAGTTTCTGAGTCCATATTTACTGCCCAGGGACAAACCTTAGAATTTATACCGTCTACATGAGATAAATAAATAAATCAATAAATCATTAAATTAATAAAACATAAAGCGATTCCTCTTCCGTGTTCTGCGGGGAGTTACAGCGAAATGATGTAAGTTTTGTAGGCGAGAGCGCATGACGGAGTCCGCAGTGCAGCCGACTCTCAAGACCAGGCATGAATCATTCTGCAGGCTGGAGTTTGATTGCCTCAGTGAAAAGCTCGATGAAAAGCTTTAATGTGGATCCAGCCGCGTGTGGAGCCCCTTCTGTCTGTTGGAAGAGAAAGACTGACTTCTCTCCTTTAAGTAAAGAGCACACCTTTCACCTTTTTTTGGGATCCGATGCTGATATGAATGCAAAAAAGTAACAATAACAGAAGACATCGCATTCGCTTTTGTAGCTACGCTTCTCCTGCTTGTTTTGAACACATTTTCGTTTCTTTTTTTTGACTGAATTGAGTTAATTGGCATCTTCTGGATTGTTTGTTTTTGCTTAGTCTCTTTTGCTTGCTTTATTACTTTTTTTCTCCTCCTCTCTATCCCTTTCTCCTTACCCTTCGAGAGGTTCTTTTTTTCCTCTTGCCAGGCCGTCACTGTAAATAAGAATTAATTCTTAATTGACCTGCCTGGTTAAACAAAAAAAGATGAAAAAATCGTCCCAAATACCAATCAGATCTATTTGGATTTCTTTCCATTGTTGTGTCTCACTCTTCTTTATGCTAATGCTGGACAATGTGGTGCCACAATTATGAAAATTGTCTCAGGTGAATGACGTAAGATTTACGTATTGTCATGGCAATGCTGGCATAGGTAGCCTGACACAGGATCTGATTTTGTGCCACATATCTATGTGGATTGCAATTGAAAAAATGTGACTCCATGCAGTTTTTTTTGCTGTTTACACTGATTAGTAAACATCAGATCTGTGTCTCAGACCTGTGAGGGAAAATCAGACTTGGGACACTTTCAGCTGCAGCGTGACTGAAGCCAAAGTGTAAATATAATGCGTCTCCAATCCATATACAGGAGTTATGCAAATGTAAACAATCCAGCTGGGAAGCACACGCAAACCAAACAAGTGTCAGGCAGCTCAGACAGAGAAATATACTTTTGTTTTTTATTGTCAGGCTACTGGAGGATGGGGAAAAGCGAGACGAGGCGTTTACTGTCAATTTTAAAGATCTTATTTTAAACAAATCCGATTTAAAGGTGCATGCAGCTACATCAGATCTATACACAATCCAGAATGAGATGCATGTTAATGACGGGGCCTATATCAGTGTCAGCATGAGGACTTTACAATGATTATTATGACTTTAATAATAAAATCCTATTGTTTCCTCTCTTCGTCCTCCATTCAGCAGCTACAGGAGCCTGATGGCCGAACCAAGTCCTCATTAACTAACAAAGAGCCCGAAGCCACTTCTGTTGTCATTAGATTAATGGCATAATTATTATGTAATTTATATTTGATTTCAGCCCAGAAAATCAGAACTGGAATGACAGGCTGGTTTTACAGTTTCATTAATGTGGAGATCTAGTATCAGCCCTCTAGTCTCATTTTATATTTATTTCTATCCAGCTATAGAAATTATTCCAAAATATCTACCCAAAATAACTCACAGCCCTGTGTGTGTGTGTGTGTGTGTGTGTGTGTGTGTGTGTGTGTGTGTGTGTGTGTGTTACTCAGAATAATAATAAGTGAGCAACTAGCATCAGAATATAGTGAGTAATTTGCTTTCCAGCTGCTTCTCTTCCTCCCGGTGGCTTTAGGGGGTAAAAGGTGACAGGCAGTACATCATTATGCACGGGGTCTGTTGTTTCTGTAACACCGCAGCAATGCACTCTGGGAGAAAGCACCGGTCAACATCACTGACCTGTACTGTACTGTAGGAGCTGCTGCAAGGCATCTTACCTGAGCCTGAGAGAGAGAGAGAGACTGTGTGTGTGTGTGTGTGTGTGTGCGTGTGTGTGTGTGAGAGTGAGTGCATATTTGCATGTGTTGATATATGTGTGCGTTTGCATGGTTGTTTTTGTGTATATGTCTGTCAGTGTGAGTGTGTCGGTGTGTGTGAATGAGTGCATGTTTGTGTGTATGTGTGTGTGTGTATGTGTGTTCATGAATGAGTGTGTGACAATCAGCAGACAGACTGGTAATGACAGTGAACTCTAATGCCGTTCCCAGATTATCATCAGCTTTTCTTCATCAACAAACTATCAAGACTTGAGGAAGTTGTACCTGGTTTAACATCAAATATTTGATGATATCTTAGAAACATTATAGGTTAGTCTGCATAACGTAACACAGGGCATGCTCACACTCAGGACATGACGAAATGTAATAAAGTAAAGTAACATCATGTATAATGTGGTGGAACATAGCATTGCACAACAGAATAACGTAACGCAACATAATGAACCATAATGTGGTGGAATGTAGCATTACATAACATAACACAATGTAGTGTGACACAACACAATGGTACACAACAGAACAGTATAATGCAACGAAACAAAACGCAAAATAACGCGATGTAACGGAACATTATGTAACGTAATGCAACATAACATAACATAAGGTAACATTAGATAACATAACATAATGTAACAACATAATGCAACTTAAAGGATAAGGCTGGTGTTTTTTAATGCATTGCTTACCATCAACAAATCCTATGAAAATAACAAAATCAGCAATGATTTTGTTTTGCCAACAAGTCTCGTCCATGTAGCCGGTGCCCAGTGCAGCCTCATGTCCCAGCAGCCATAGAACTCCATTGTATTAAAAAACTATTAAAAACCCGTCACAGAGCCATGCTGCTGCTCTGCAGCATATTTCATCATCACGATGCACCGGGCCGGCCGACTTTTTCCTCAAACAACTTAATAAGCCGGCTGTAAACACTTTGCCATCTCAGGAAAGTAGTTCCGTAGCACAGAAAATAGTCCCCGGCGTAATGAAGAATTTCTTCCCATTTGAATTTGATTTGGTAATAACTACAACAGCCTGACTTTTCATGGTAACAGTTAGCGAGTTTTAAAATGTAAACTATGTCTTTGTGAGCTGTATTTAAAGGTTTTTAGCTTACAATTGGAGCCAATGACTTCCAGGTTGACGGCTAAAAACGATACGTGGGAAGTCAGAAAGTAACGGGAGTAGAGCAAACGCATTGTTGATTTTGTTATTTTCATAGGATTTGTTGACGGTAAACAATGCATTAAAAAACACCGGCCTTATCCTTTAACACAACATGATGAAATGCAACACGATGCAACGTGACACAGCAACGCACAACAAAATTAACTTCCTTTATTGATTCCCAAAGATAAAAATTATCTTTTCGCTTAGCATAACATGACATGAACATAACTTGAAATTATATGATATATAACTAATAACACATGATACCAAGCACGCTGTGTGTTGAACATGGCACCCAGCACAGCACATAAAACGGTCGGTTTCTCCTCATCCCTCAGCACTCCACCATTGTAGTTTGGAGTTGTAGTCTGGGTGGTCATGATGGGAGTCCACCCCTCGCCCTGCTGGTCTGAGGTCTGCTCTGGTCTGATCTGCTCTCATCATTATCAGTACTTGCCTTGATGTTGCATCACAGCAGACCAGACAACTCTCTGAAAAGTTAAGCAGGTCTGGAATGTGAAAACATGTACGATACACATATTTTGCCTGTCTACGCCTATGTCTAGAATATCTAATCTTTTCCAGTGGGATTAGGTGAGTCACTACTGATCAATATTATATCAATTTCACTCTCTTTATTTATCTCTTTGGGTTTAATATTGAGTTGTTGCTGGTGCATGTGTGTGTGTGTGTGTGTGTGTGTGTGGATGGGAGTGGAAGTTGGTGAGTTTTTAGGGAGTTTTTTAGTTTCTTCTGTGTTTTGTTTCATGAAACCAGATCAAAAGTCAAAGTCTCTCTCTCTCTCTCTCTCTCTCTCTCTCCCTCTCTCTCTCTCTCTCAGGTATAAGGCCATAGTGAACCCGATGGACATCCAGACGTCCAGCGCGGTGTTCTGGACGTGTCTGAAGGCTGTTTCCATCTGGCTGCTGTCCGTCCTGCTGGCTGTACCTGAGGCCATTTTCTCACAAGTCGTCTCCATGCAGGTAACATGAAATATTACTAACAGGAAGACCAATAATACAACAACAGCTACTAGTACTATAATACTACTAATACTAATACTGAACTAACTAAACTAATATAAACTAAAGCAAACATCAAACTCTTAAAATAACTAACAAGTACATAACATTATGTCATTTAGCAGACGCTTTTGTCCAAAGCGACAATAAGTACATTTTGTCAAACCGACCGTATATCACAGTCTTCGTCAGCTAAGCCTTCAATAGGAATAAGTTCGTAGAATTAGAGAGACATCAAGAAAATGTACCAAATTAGAACAACACAGCAAAAACATAAGAAAAAAAAAACCGCTTAGGGTCGGACCTAAAAGTAATCAGTAAAAAATCATCCAGGTAACCAGTGAAGAGATGATGAGCACTGATGAAAGTTCCTTTGTATATATTTTTCACTTGGCATCTTTAAGTTGGGCACTTACGCAATAAATTAGTTTTTTTTAAATTTAAGTAACTTTTCTGTCCTAGCCTTTTATTTGCAGTGTGCAGAATTATTTTCCCATTTTTCTGGTTTACAATACTTTGATTCTTGCACCTGCATTACAATTGATCTTCATCTGATCTGAGCGCAACCAGCATCTTTCCTTTCCTGTGTGCCAGTGAAGAGAAAACTGCAGAATATGGATGAGTGTCAGTTTAACACCAAAAATGTGAATATAAATGGAGGTTTTTTGCCTTTGAAACATCACATAAAATCAATATAAGCTGATCATTTTGACACAAGGATCTATCTTTATTTTCATAAGTCACAACTTTGGCTTAGATTTGTCCATAACCACAAAATATCTGCCTAACGGCTTTTGTTGGCATAATTTTTGCTGCGATGTGCAGCGGCTGAGTTGTGACCTTCTTCGTCTACATTCTGACTAAATGTCAATGATTCATCACTTACTGATGAAGACTCCTGTGTGCCAGACTCTGACACGGTGCTGCTGCCTCTCACCACCAGCAGAACACTGCCATGGCAGCTATAAACTTTATTATAGTAAAATTATGAATGACAAGTGGTTCCATTTTACCATTCAATCTGTTTTATAGTCTTTACTGATTTATTATAATGCCTATCCTCCTCTCCTCCTTTCTGTCCTCCGCTCTCGTCCTCTCCTCTGTTTTTTCCTCTTCTCTTCCTCATCTTTCATCTCTACTTTATTTGTCTCCTTTCCTTTCTTCTGTCCTCCTCACTCGTCTTCTCTTTTTTTATTTCCTCATCTTTCTTTCTCTCCCCTCCTCTCCTCTTTGATGCTCTCCTCTCCTTTTCTCTTCCTCTTCTTTTCCCTTGATTCCTCTCCTTTTCCTGTCCTTCACTCATGCCCCCCTCGCTTATCCTCCTCTCTCCTCTCCATTTCTGCTCTTCTCCTCCTTGCCTCGTCCTCTCCTTTCTTTTCTTCTGTGCTCCTCTCTCCTCTCCTTTTCTCCTGTTTTTTTGTTTCCTCCTCCTTTCCTCTCCTCACCTCTCCTCCTCCTTTTTCCTCCCCACTTCCTCTCCTATCCTTTCGTCTGTCCACCTTGCACCTCTCCTCCCCTTTCCTTTTATCCTCTTTTTTGTTTTTCGTCCTCTCCTCCCCTTTCAATTCCTCTCTACTTCTTTCATCTTCCCTTCCCTCCTGTCCATCCTCCTTTGCTACTCTCGTCTTCTTTTCTCCTTTTCTTCTACTCTCCTCTCCTCGTGTCCTTTCCTATCCTCCCCTCCTGTTGTTTCTTCTTCTCTTCTCTTTCCTCCTCTCACCTCCTTTCCTCTCCACGTTTCCTCTCTCCTCCTTTAATCTTCTCTCTTCCTATTTCCCCTCCTGTAATCTTGCACTCTCTCCTCCCCCCTCCTTTCCTCCTCTTATTTCCTTACCTTTCCTCTCTCCTACTCTCTCCTCTTTCCTCTCATGTCCTCTTTCTTCTCCTCTCTCCTCCTCTCCTTTCCTCCCTCCTCTCATCTCCTCTCCTCTCTCCTTCTTTCCTCTTTTCTCTCCTCATCTCCTCTCCTCTCTCCTCTCCTCTCCTCCCCTCTCTCCTCCTCTCCTCCTCTCTTCTCTCCTCCCCCCTCAGGGTCACAGAGACAGCAGTAACGTGACCTTTGTGAACTGCGTTCCCTACCCGCTGTCCAATCAGATGCATCCTAAGATCCACTCAGTGATGATCTTCCTGGTCTACTTCCTGATTCCTCTGGCCATCATCTCGGTGTATTACTACCACATCGCCCGCACGCTCATCAAGAGCGCCCACGACATGCCGGGCGAGGTCAGCGAGCACTCCAAGAGACAGGTAACCAGCATCCAATGAATGAATGAACGAATGAATGAATGAGTTCTCTCCCTATCTCTTTTCTATCTCTTTTCTATTTCTTTTCCTAGCTCTTTGCTCTCACACCATCGCTCTACGGTCACAGGAACAGAGAAATATAGGAATAGAGAGTCAGATGAATGACTAAAATGCAACTGTAATTGTGAATGTATGAACTAACAGACCAGTGAATGAATGAATAAATGAATGGTTGAATGAGTTAATGAATGAAAGAATGAATGAATGAAAAAACTAACAGACAAATGAATGAAAACATGGTGAATTAGTGACACAATGACATAACAAGCATGGGAAAGAAAGACAAAAGAAAGAAACAAACAAGCAAACCATAGTTCAAATATATGACTGAATGAATGAATGAGTGAGTGAGTGAGTGAGTGAGTGAGTGAGTGAGTGAGTGAGTGAGTGAGTGAGTGAGTGAGTGAGTGAATGAACAAAAGAACAAATGAGTACATGAAACCATAGAGCAAATGTTTGAATGAATACATTAATTTATTCATTCAAACATGAAATGAGTGCATGACTGAATAAATGAATGAATGATAGATCAAATAAATTAATAAATGAATGAACTAAGGGGTGAATGAATGAAAGAACAAATGAATACCACAAGAAACTAACACGCAAATGAATGAATGAATGAATGAATGAATGAATGAATGAACGAATGAATGAATGACAGAGAAATGTTTGGGACAGTCAATGTGCACTCTAAAAGAGACAGATATGAATGAATGTGCAAGTGAATCAATCAGTCAGGGAGGAAAGAGGAAAAGTAAAAGAAATAAAGATGATCAAAAAGCAACACCAACAAAAAAAAAGTGAAATATTGCCCACACTCGCTCACTCTCTCCAATGATAAACAGCCTGGAAGTCGCGTTTAACAAGACTGGACTCGGACACCATGCTTTTCACACCCACACCTCACACCCCCGCGGCTGAAGAGGCTTCGGTGAATATTTCAGCCATGAGAGAGGTTAAGTAGAGGACCGTGTCAGCCAGGATGACTAATCGCTTCACGCTAGCCTGATCTTCACAGATAGAGAGAGCGGTCAGTGGAAGAGGAAGCTGAATTATTAAAGACCTCACAGGACCGGGTCACATGAGGTACACAGGACCGGGGGCACTTATGGAGAGGCATAGGTAAAACAGGCTGTTTATAATGATGATTAGGATTATTATGATGGTGATAATTATTGCTGTTATTATTACATTATTACATTATTATTATTATCATTACAATAGTAGTAGTACTAACACTAATAGTAGTGGAAATATTGGTAGCAGCTACTGTATTAGTACTTAGTAGTAGTAGTCAGTGGTGGAAAGAGTACTATAATGTCTTCATCAGGTATAAGTATTGTTACTTTGGTGAAATTTAACTTAAGTAGAAGTAAAAGTGCTGGTGTAAAAATCTACTAAGTAAAAGTAAAAAGTAGCTGATTTAAGATGTCCTCAGAGTACATGTTACTGAGTTACTTTTTAGAAAAGAAAAAGTTGTTCGATTTTATCTTTAACATGCAATTCTAAAAGGACAAGAGGACAAAGTTCAAATTATTTTCTTTCAATTGGAAAATTTGGAAAGTGTAAAATAAAGTGCCCAAAGTAAAAGTCAGATTCTCTTCTCTTCATCCAGTGATCATTCACTGTGAATGACTCCACAATTGGCCAATTTATGATGGTCCAGTCCCTGCTGCTTATGGAGAGCCACAAAATGTGTACTCTGTAATGGATGTGATTTAAAATGTAGTGATGTACAGCACTTCAGCAAAAATGTACTTAAGAAAAAGTTAAATTTCTGACTTTAAAAAACACTCAAAAAAGAACAAGTATACAAAAAAGCTCAATGGGAGTAAATGCAATTAGATACTTCCACTGTTGGTAGTAGTAGTTATGATGGTATTAGTAGTCATAGCAGTAGTAGTAGAAGTAGTAGTGGCAGAAATAACAGCATTGGTAGTAGTGGTACTAGCAGTAGTAGTAGTACTAGTAGTAGTAATTGCAGTCGTATTTGTTGTTGAATGTATTCCAATTACTGTTCCTTGCTTTATCTTTTTCATATTCATCATATTCATATTCATCTAATAAATAATACCAAATAAAAATAAATACTGTTATTAGGGAAGTCCTGGCCTTGGGAAATCAGAGAAGTCATCCTTATTTAATTTCATGAGTAAAAAGCATGTAAGCCAAGCATGAGTATCCATTTTTGGCTCTGCAGTGGAAAAGGAGGAGATTTTGCAGTAGAGTTTGACCTAGCCAAACTCGGGGTTAATGGAGGATCGCTGACTAACAAGCAGTGAATCAACCTCTCACTGTGAGACCTCACACAAGCAGTAGCACGATTATCAGAGACAGTCACTGCGAGGTAAAAAACACACACAGCACTCTGGGGTTGGTGGTCAGGCAGAGTGTGATGCATCTATGTTTTCGTTTTAGGTACAGAACATGGCTAACGTTCTTCCAGTATACATTTAGTAAATATGCTTATCTAGAGAGACTTAAAATGAGTGTCACAGTAGCAATAAGCTCCAATTCCTAGATCACCAATTTTACAAGCAACCAATAGTAACGAGTACAAGGAGCCAAAATGTCTGGAAAACAGATGTAATAAAATATTCCTGTCACTCTAGAATGATCATGTATGATACAGAAGTGCTAGGAAGAGAAAGAAGATCCAGGAAGAAAAGGCAGAAAAAGCATTTCTTCAGTATGTTGCAGAAATGGGGAGACAGCGGGACGTCTCTGCAGCGCGACAATGTTTGGTTTGAGGTGGTGTTTTGACACGCATTTGACGGAAATCCAGCGATTTGGGGGTTGCGGTGGGCCATGTTGCAATTTCGATCTAATGTATAGTAATATGTTTGGGAGAAAGGATATTGTTAGTTATATTTTCTGATTTTAATATCATTTGGTTGTTTTGTCTGTAAGTGTCAAGTTCAAGTTTATTTATTTATATAGCCCTTTATCACAAGCATGTCTCAGAGGGCTTTACAGAGAGTGTGTCTAGCTAGGTCTAACTAAACACAATCAGTGGTAAACAAAATTTTGTAGGACAGCATGATGAAAAACACAAGGTAGGTAGGAGCAGATTTAGCGAGACAAACAATCTACCTATTCTATATAGCCTAACCTACCCGGCACCCCAGCCTTAGACCCTAAATGCACACAAGGAAAAACTCCCAGGAAAAAATTTGGAAGAAACCTTGGGTGGGCTGAGGCAGATAGGGATCCCCCCCCGGGACGGCTTAACGTGCAATAGGTGCCGGGCAAAACATTGACAGAGTCATGGGCAACAATGATGACAAGAGAAAACAGAGAGAGACAAAAGAAGGGGAGGAGCATGCGGCGGTGGGGGGGGGGCTGAGGCCAGCAGTAAAGGAGCGAGGGCAGCAGCGTCCAGGAGGGAGCAGCGGAAAGGAAGGGCAAGGCAGCACTGACGACGAAGAGCCAGGGCAGCACCCGTCACTGCCAGGTAGAACACTGACCTGGAGTCAGAGAGGAGGAGAGAGAGGAAGCCGCGTACACACACACAACACACCCAGACACACACACACACGTAAAGAAGAAGGGGGGAAACAGCTGCAAACAGAACACACAGGGTCAGAGACACACGGGGGGCAGCAGCATCAGGGATGTGGAAGGGACCGAGGCCGGCGCTGACGACCACTGGACTGCACCGGAGTCTGAAGGGGGGAGAGAGTAAGGGGAGAAGCAGCAGCAGCAGAACACAAGACAGGCACGTTGGGTGGGAGCAGGACCAAGGCCGGCGCCAACGACCGGCGGGAGCGACACCTGTCCACTGGCAGGTGGAGCACTGGACCGGAGTCTGAGGAAGGGGAGAGAAGACAGCTGCACACAGAACACACGGAGTCAGAGCACATCGGGTGGGAGCGGCAGCAGGGATGGGACTATGGCATGCACTGGCGACCACTGCACTGCACCGGAGTCTGAGAAAGGGGGAGGAGACAGGTACACACAAAGACAGCGAACACACGGAGAGAGATCCAGGTGGGAGCAGCGTTAGGGATGGGACTAAGGCCAGCACCGAAAACCATCAGGGTCAGAGGAATCTGAGAAAGGGAGGAGAAAACCAGCCGCGCACACACACACACACACACACAGAGCTGTGCAGAAGCAGCACAAGACCCAGACGTATTTGGGCACAGACACGCTCATACAGACAGCAGATAGGAAGTGATTAGACACAGTGTAGCCAGAGGGCATCCCTATGCTTATGTTCCCAACGGCAAATTTCTATATAAATACTATCTAGGCTAGGGTAAGAGAGAAGACTGTGACGAGCCCAGGCCAGCGGTGCTAAGGTAGGTCGTAAGATTGCGAGAAAAGATAGGTTTTGAGTCTAGATTTGAAGATTTCGACAGAATTAGCTTCCCTGACTGTAAGAGGTAGCTGGTTCCAGAGATAGGGAGCTCGGTAGGAGAAAGCTCTACTGCCTGCTGATTTTTTCTTGATTCTAGGGACAATAAGGTAGCCAGCGTCCTGCGAACGGAGGGCACGAGATGGAATATAAGGGATGATGAGGTCGGATAGATATGATGGTGCAAGCCCATGTAACGATTTATAAGCTAACAGAAGCACCTTAAAGTCAGATCTGGCTTGAATTGGGAGCCAGTGAAGGGAGGTTAGGATAGGAGTGATGTGGTCAAATTTTCTAGTTCTGGTTAGTATTCTGGCAGCAGCATTTTGCACAAGTTGTAGTTTTTTAATACTACAGTTAGGTAGGCCAGAGAGTAAGACATTACAATAATCGAGTCTTGATGAAACAAAAGCGTGAATTAAGGTTTCAGCATCCGCCGTGTTTAGTAGGGAGCGAATTTTCGAGATATTACGTAGATGGAAAAATGCTATCTTAGTGATTTCCTTAATGTGAGCATCGAATGAGAGAGCTGAGTCGAACGTAACGCCAAGGTTTTTAACTGTGGGACTCTGGGTAATTAAGCAATCCCCAAAATTTAGAGTAAGGTCTGAAACAAGAGGTAGTTGGGTTTTTGGGCCAACAACTAGCATCTCAGTTTTGTTGGCGTTTAGTCGCAAGAAGTTTAGTGACATCCAATTGGTGACAGCGATTAGGCATAATTCTAGGTTTGAAAGTTGTAAGCGGTCGTCAGGTCTAATTGGTATGTAAATTTGAGTATCGTCCGCGTAACAGTGAAATTTAATACCATAACTGCGAAAGATTTCACCAAGAGGTAGCATGTAAATGGAGAAAAGCAAAGGTCCGAGCACGGAGCCCTGCGGTACGCCAAAGTTAACTTTAGAATAATCAGATATAGTATTTTTATGTGAGACACAATGTGTTCTGTCAGATAGGTAGGAATTTAGCCAGGAAAGCGCAGAGTCGCGGATGCCAACGTCGCTCGCTAGGCGGTTTAAGAGAATATTATGATCGACTGTATCAAATGCCGCACTCAAATCAAGTAAGATAAGAACAGAAGAAGAATCGGAATCTGAGGCGAGGAGTAGGTCGTTTACCACTTTTGTGAGAGCAGTCTCAGTGCTATGTAGAGACCTAAAACCAGATTGAAAGGGTTCGAAGAGACTATTACACGAGAGGTAGTCAGTTAGTTGGGTAGAAACTATTCTTTCCAAGACTTTAGAGAGGAAGGGGAGATTGGAGATTGGTCTAAAGTTATTAAGATCATCCGGATCAAGGTTGGATTTTTTGAGCAGAGGTTTAATTATGGCTGATTTGAAGGACGAGGGCACAATGCCAGAGGAGAGAGAGGTGTTAATGATATTGAGTAGGGAGGGGCCTAATATTGGGAGAAGTTCCTTAACCAATTTAGCAGGAAGAGGGTCAGATAAGCTGGTTGTGGATTTAGAGGAAAGTACTAATTTAGAGAAGATGTCTAAGGAGACAGTCTCAAATTGCGAGAGTACGGCGGTGGTCTCTAATGGAGCTAATGCACGATTAGGAGAGGGATCAACGCCCTCGGTGGGTAAAGAATTGCTAATTTCATCTCTAATAGAGTCAATTTTGTGATTGAAGAAATTAAGAAAGTCATTCGCGGTAAATTGAGAGCTCGCTACAGGGGAGGGTTTACGAGTAAGTTTTGCTACCGTGTCAAATAGAAACTTCGGGTTATTTTTATTAGTGTTAATAAGATCTGAGTAGTAGGAGGCCCTAGCGGCGGAGAGCGTACGCTTGTAAGTCAATAGGCTATCGCTCCAAGCTAGTCGAAAGACCTCGAGTTTGGATAACCGCCATTTGCGTTCTAGCTTTCTACACGCCTGTTTTTGTGCACGAGTTTCATCAGTGAACCAGGGCGACGGTTTCTTTAGACGGCGGGTTTTTATGAGTAGGGGCGCAACAGAGTCAAGCGAGTCAGTTAGAATAGAGTTGAAGTTATCCGTGAACTCGTCGAGGGAACCAATTCGTTCAGAGAGAGAGGCAAGAGTTTTAGGTAGGAGATCAGCAAGTTTTGTAGTTGTCGAAGTATCAATACGGCGGATGCTGTAGGTATCAACTGGATTGGAATGCCGACAGGGCAGAGCAATTTGAAATTTAATGAGAAAATGATCTGATAATGCCGGTGGATACGGCAAAACTTCTAAGTCTGACACGTTAATACCACGAGCGAGGACCAGATCAAGAGTGTTGCCGCTAGAGTGGGTCTGTTCGTGAACCAACTGAGTAAAGCCAAAAGTGTCAATTAGGGACGAAAAAGCTTTGCTAAGTGGATTAGTTTCACAATTTAGATGAATATTGAAATCACCGATAATTAGGATGTTATCCGTACGAATTACAAGGTCAGAGAGGAAATTGGAAAATTCTTCTAAAAAAGATGAATAGGGCCCAGGAGGGCGATAAAGGATGATTAGGTAGAAAGGCAGGATACCAGAGTGGTTGAGGCCCATGCTAACTGGAATGGACGGGCGCATAGTGAGCATCTCACAAGATGAGAGTTTGTTACTTAGATCTGGAGAAAGGTTCAGACTCGAATTTAAGATTAGGCCAACGCCCCCACCTTTCTTAGATGTCCGAGCGACATGCGAGTTGGTGAAGTTAGAGGGGGAAGCTTCAATTAATGGAAGAGCATCATTTGGCTTTAGCCAGGTTTCACATAATCCCATTATGTCAATACTATGTTCTTTAATTAAGTCATTGACCAGCAGGGCTTTGTTAGCGAGTGATCTGATATTGATGAATCCGAGACATATGCGCTTTGTGTTGCTAGTAGGTTCGGGACGCTCAGCAATGCGAATAGGTTTAATCTCAATTACGTTACTATTTTTTGTTCCATGCGGCGGCCGAGGACGACGGTAGGAGAGACGAGTGCTGATTTGCGAGTACGCAATAGAGTTCGTTGTAGCGTCAGTGCTGCAGCCAGAAGGGTTGATATGAATAAGGTTATGCTGAGAATGTTTGGCTCGGCGATGGCAAAAGGTGGCATGGCGAGGGCGGGACACAGTCAAGATTGGATACACTAAGCTACCTGAGCTATCAGACTCCAAACCCGCACTAGGTGAAATCCTAGCAGGCTGTCTAACAACCTGCGACCCAACATGCTTTAGGGGAGTGTGTCATGCCTGCCTCAAGCACCTGTCCATGTTCCTAGACAAAATGTGGGCACCCAACCCAGTAGGGTGTATGCCATCAGTCTTAAGCATGCCAGGTTTACCCCAGAAGGAGGGCCAGTTATCTAAAAACATAAAACCCTGTTGCTCACAGTACTTGGCCAGCCAGCGGTTAAGGGCGACTAATCTGCTGTAGATATCATCATTAAGCGTAACGGGGAGGGGACCAGAGACAATTAAGCGATGCCGACTCATCTTGCTGGCGAGGTCACATGTCCTAATTATGCTGTGTTTAGTGACCTCCGACTGCTTCATCCTAGTGTTGTTGGTGCCGACATGTACTACGATGTTATCATGAGTAGCCTGGTTAGCCTGGTTGTTGTGTGCCTTATCCACATGTCTATGCCTGTTTGTCAGCACCCTAAGAGTAGCCTCTATGTCGGGAACTCTGGCCCCTGGTAGACAGACTATTTCGGCTGGCGCTTCTAGCCTAATGTTACGGGTTATGGAGTCACCTATAACTAGGATGCGTGGTTTAGAGCGGGGCCGAGGAGCCGGGGCGGCAAGCCGGCCACAGGGACTACCAAACGGAGCAAAACGATTCTCAACCGGGGGCAGCGGTTGAAAATCGGGCCGTACAACAGACGGCTGGCTCATGCGGGCGCTCCGACGCCTCGGGACCGGGATAAACTCATCACCCGTTGCCGAAGGGGCTACGCTATCTGGGGAGTCCTGGCTAACGCTAACACTAGCAGGGCTGCTAGCCAGCCCGGACCGTAAACTATCTGGAGTGCCCGTCGTATCTAACGTGACTAACCTATCATCCTCAAGCTGACGGACACGACTCTCTAATAGAGTGAGCTTATCTAAAAGTAAGGAACAGACAGAACAGGAAGCCATACTTACCAACGTTGATGAGGGTAGCAGAGGAGATTAAATAAAGGCTTAGCTGAGGCTAGGAGCTTAGGCTATACTAGCGGCTACCAGAAGCTATTACACTAGTCAAGCTAGGATACAAAGCTAGGCTAAGTAACGTTATGTAAAAGGCTAGAGGGTGCTGGGCTGTGCTAACGGCTACCAGACACTATAGTATAGGGCTAGACTGAATAGCTTTAGGCAAAAGGCTATCTAGCACAGGGTGCTAGCTTGCTGCGGGTAACTAAGTAAGCAGGAATTACTAACTAGCAGGAAACAAGCCCACAAGACAGGGCTAATAGCGAAAACTGCTAACTAGCTGCGGCTAGGTAAACAAGCAAGGCTAACAGATGATACAAAATTGTTACAGATAAACCAACAGAAATCGAGAGGGGAGATGCAGTTCACAGGTTGAAAGGGAGGAATTAAGGTTAGGATGTTAGAGGGAAAAAACGAATAATAAGAAAGAAACGAATAAAACTCCGGGACGACGTCGGGAAGATGCTAGCAGCGTGCTAACAGCGTGGCAGCGTGGCAGCGGAACCGGAAGTGTCTTATCTGTTGTCATGCTTTTATGTTTTGTGTGGACCCCAGGAAGAGTAGCTGATGTTCTGCATCAGCTAATGGGGATCCTAATAAAATCCTAATCCTAAAATGTTTCAATGACTGGTATGAAGGCATGACGGAGGGCTGCGGTGCTCAAGTCCAGCCTCACACTGGAGTCCAGATCCACTGAGGTGCAAGCAAGATACATAAATAATACACAGCACTCTTGGGATGTTTGGCAGACAGTAGGTGACACATTTCAGCATGTTCCAGGCATGGTGAGAGAGATTTCTTGCATGTTTCAATGAGAGGTGTGAGGGTATGATGAAGGGCGACAGCATTCATTCGAGTTTGGATTTAAATGGCGTCGGACTTGTCTCGACCTTGGACATCTTTTCTTTTCTTGTCTTGGTTGTATCTCAGTCTTTGCCACTGCTGGATGTCGATTGCTTCATTTATCCATTTATCTATTTCCATGACAGAATCAAAACATGTATTTAGAAAAAAAAGCATTGGTTGCTCTTATTTTCTCCATGTGTTGTATTAATCTATCATCCCAAATAGTATGATTGGAATGCAATTGCGTAATGTTTAGTAGATGCTGCTAATAATATGTGGTGGTCTTGGACAAGACTCAACCCACTCTGGTCTTGGTCTTGACTTACTCTCATTCCCCTTCAGTCTTGGTTTTGATGTACACTCAACCAGACTAAGTCTTGGTCTTGACACAGACTCAACTAGGCTAAGTGTTGGTCATGGTCTTGACTTGGTCTCAACCTCCTTCAGTTTTGGCCATGACTCAAACTCGACAAGACCCAGTTTTGCTCTTGACTTGTTCTCTGTATCTTAATGTCATTCAGTCATTCTTCATGTCATTCTTCAGTCACGGTCTTGACTAGATCCAGTCTTTATAAAGTTTCAACTCACTTTGTTCTTGGACTTGTCTTGATCTTGACCTCGTAAAGTCTTAATTTTGACTTGGTCCCGACACCCTCCAGTCTTGGTCTTGACTTTGTCCTGACCCCTTTCAGTCTTGGTCTTGATAATGACTTAACTCACTCTGGTCTTTACTTAGTCAGTCTTCGTCTCAACTTCGACCCAACCCCTTCAGTCTTGGTCTTGACTCGTTCTTGACTAGACCAAGTTTTGGTCATGAAAATGATTCTCCTCACTCTAGTCTTGCTGTTGACCCCCTTAATTCTTATTTTTGACTTGGTCTCAACCCCACTTCAGTTTTGACTTGACTTGTCTTGACCCTGTTCAGGTTTTGTCTTGATAATGACTCTGGTCTTGACTTGGTCTCAACCCCCTTCAGTCTTCGTCTTGGACCCAACTTCAGTCTTCGTGTTGACTTGTACTTGACTAGACCAAGTTTTGGTCTTGAAAATGATTCTCCGCTCTGTAGTCTTGCTCTTGACCTCTGTAAGTGTTCATCTTGCCTTGCTCCCAACCCCTTTTGGTCTTGGTCTTGAAATGACTCAACTCACTCTGGTCTTGGTTTTGTCTTGGTCTTGACCCCCTTAAGTCTTCATTTTTACTTGGTCCCGTTCTCCTTCAGTCTTCATCTAGAGTTGTACTTGACTAGACCTAGCTTTGGTCTTGAAAGTGACCCATCTTGCTCTGTTATTTGTTTTGATTCCTTCAGTTTGGGTCTTGACTTGTATTTGACTAGATCAAGTCTTGGTCTTGAAAATGACTCAACTCGCTCTGGTCTTGCTTTTGACTCGTTCACAACCTTCTTTAGTCTTGGTGTTGATTTGGACTCGACTAGACCTGTTCTTGGGCTTCACTCAGATACAACTATGGTTTTCTTGACTACAACTCTGGCATGATTTGTCAACAATCAGCATTCTGCTCCCTGGAGTCCCAAGGGAATGCAGCTTAAATGGCTTAAGTGGCATATTACACAGATGGACCATAGCGACATGACAACTGGCTCCAATTAATGTTTATATGGGTGTACCGAAAGGTAAATACTACCCATGGTAGATATAAACTTTATTACAGCAAAATTATGAATCACAAGTAGTTCCATTTTGTCGTTTAATCAGTTTCATAGCTTTTACTAATCCGCTGTAAAGCCTTCTGTCCTCATCTACCATCCTTCTCGTTTTGTCTTTTTCTCTCCTCTGTTTCTCCTCTCCTTATGTTTCCTCTCCTCTCTAGTTTTTTCCACTTCCTTTCCTTCTTCTATCCTCCTTCTCCTCTCCTCCCTGCCCCTCTCCTTTTAAATATTTGGAAAACACTTATGTATGATTGATGAGACACATTTCAATATATTATTCCAACTATTTTAACTAGTTGAGACACATAAGATGACCAAGCTCTACTCATTTTTATTCTTTTTCCCTGGGTGAAAAATGCATTCATTTACTAACAAATTCATGTCAAAATGTGTTTCACAAAACCGCTCATTACAAAGTGCTTTACAGAGCAGCAACAAGCATAAACAAACAAGACAGCACATCATAATGATATGAGATAAGCTTGATGTACACGTACCCTGTCTGTCATTTTAAATTAAATAGAACAGGGTAGAAAAAGGTAACTTTCAAATTCTCAACTTTCTGTGCCGTTTTAGTATGGATCCAGAGCAGATGGAAAGAAGACTGGGGGCAGATAAGGGGCATTATATTTTGACTTCATTATAGATTCCAAAGTAAGGTCATTTCAGAGAATATCATCACACTATAAAGCAAGGAATCTCTGTCTGTGTGTCCTTCGCATATCTCGAGAACCTTTCGTCCGATCTACTTCACACTTGGCGGGTGTATTGCTGGGTACCCAAGGACGTGCAGTGTCGGATTTGGTGCAATTTGGACACTCGACACGTTCAATATTAATAAACTTTGAATAAACAAGCGAACAGCGCTCTGTGCAGCAGCGGGGCGAACGGGCACTGCACTAGTGGTTAAAATGATGTAAAATACATAAATCACTCTGGCATTCAGACCTTGAAGAATGACAGAATACGGTTTCATCTTTTGATATATCACAGAACGTTGAGAAAATCAATTGAATCTGTTGATTTTGGCATCCAAGAGCCATTTTTCATAAATCGCAGTGTTGGCTTGGGTTTAGGCTGGGGAACAAATTTGTGCGAAGCAGACATGATGAATGCATAAGAGAGAATTTTACCAACAAGGCCAAAACAAAATGACAGGAGGAGAGGCATAACGGGAAGTAGGAGGGAGCAATAAAGTGAGAACGGTATCACTCCAGAAATGATATCTTGGCCTCAGACCAGGTCAGGAATCATGCACGTGTATGTGTGTGTGTGTATCAACTACCTGCCTCTCTTCACCCATACTTGCCAAGACTGAATACTCTGAAAGACAGGGATTCCATGTGTTTAATCTTTTTATGCACAAGGCAACTTCACAGGTTGGCGGCTCCAAATGACGGGCAAGAGGTAAAAAAATTTTATCTCCAATACCCAGAAATCCTGTGGGTCGTCAATAAACTGCGCACAGAACACTCATGTTTACCAACCCGGCCGGTCTGTGATGCTTTTATACCAAAGGAAACCAAAGAGACGAGAGAGGAAAAGATCTAACGTAGGTGAGTCCAGAGCATTTGGATTACCTGTTGACGGAGAAGTGTACATACCTGACACCAGAATTTCATTTGGGAAACTAGGGCGAATCTACAGCGATTCAAATAGTGGGGACACTCTTCTCTATTGCAGCCAAACTATCAGATTTAGGCTGATGAAGAAGGTGTACATTTACATAAAGATCGTGTAGCTTTAACACACTTATGTTTCAGGCCATTTGTGAATGGCAACAAGAGAAACAAGGTGTTTTTCTTTCTTTCTTTCTTTCTTTCTTTCCCATTTGACCTGTTACTCATGTCATGTCTTTATCAGTTGACCTCAGCAGACAAGTCTTGAAAAAAAGCGAGACTCAAGCAAATCATCTTGTACTGTACATCTTGAATCTATTATCAAATCTTGTATATTCTACATCTTGAATCTAAAGCCCAATCTTGTATATTGTATGCTAAGTTCTGCAGACCCACACGTTGCTTGCAACATCTTCCTCCTGAACCTCCTTTTTCTCAGGTCATTCTTCAGTCGCTCTCTTTGGGAAGTTGTGGAGTGCTGGAAAGGTCTGCAGACCAAAACTTTGACTGATATATGAAATCAGTTGCGCTCTTCGCCTTCTGACTCACTCTTTTTCCGTGTCCATTGTCCACTGGCCGGTGTTATAAAACTCCTGTGGAGCGCTGTGATTTCCTGTATTTATTTTTGCCGGTATGAACCTTCGTAACGGCCTGAGTCACTGCCACCTGCCAAGTCAACGCCTGAATGCCCTCCAGTTTGCTTCATCATGCAGCCAAGGCACAGGAAGGGATAATATTTTTAGGCAGCTTCTCTCATATGTCTGAGCGTGCAATTACTTTGTTGTTATCCTGGAGCTGTCAATCAGCTGTCACTTAAAACAGGAATTCAGGGCATACTGTCTGTTGCTGTACCTGAAACTCAACATTGACAAGTTGACAGCAATGCAAGTCAAGGTCATTCTTCTATTGCGCGACAGCTTCTCTGAATTAAAGCAACATTTCACTTTGGTTACGATTTTTCTTCACAAGCACGCTTGATACGTATTTTACAATTTCTTAAAGGGAAACCAAAGACAGAGACTACTTTTAATGTTGGACTGACATCTACTGGTTAAAAGCATGCTGAAAGAACTCTTGCCCAAGTTTCCTACTGTGAAATCTGACTTTTCATTGCGTTTTTCCTAATAGGAAGTCAGAATGTCCGTCATTTCTGGAATTAATCATTATTGACGATGTGCTTTGATAATTGCAAACAGTTAGAATCATGGCACAGGACATACAATCAGCTGACATTACCTGGATCTACTCTACCTTGATTTGAAATGTATTACATGAGTACAATTTTGAGACACGGTTTTCAAAATGGAAGAAAGCGATCCTGACTGGCTTCCAATGTCCACTTTTGTTGGCTGATCATTCACAAACACCTATAGAGTCACGGCTGCTCAGGTAAAATGTAAAGGTAGATATTCTACCAAAGTGAGGAGATTTAAAACTCATTCACACCAAGAAGGATTTTCTTTTTTTCTTTTTTATAGTTCTCACAGATCTCACATGGTAGCAAAAAAAATCACAAAAAATCAATGCGATGTATTCCCAGTGACTGCCTGCGAGAGTGCAAATATTGACTCCATCCTCTGTTTATCTTTGCATTCAAATGTTAACATTTCCCCTCTTCACACTCACATCTCGCAGCTGAAATAGCTTTTAGTGCGCAGATATCTGATACACAGCAGAAACAAATGCATCTTGAATCCAATTTTCATGGCAGGTTGTTCCTGCTGTATTTGTGGCATTTCGGGTATGCAAGTCAAGTAGTCAGCTCCACCAATCAGAAGTAAGGTGACACTAGGTTGCACTCCGCTCCACCAAACAGAAGTAATGTATTAATTACCCTGATCCATTACATAATTTAATTTAGACAATGAAACATGAAAAGCTCAAATCGGATCAAATTTCAGCTCTCTATTTGAATCATAAAAATGACAACCGAGCTTTTCAACTCACTTATTTTGTGTTTTACCTGCATTAAATTTGCATTAGTGTGTGTTGGGTCCGGCCACTACTGCAACATTCCCACGCTCCGGTTGAAACTTGCCTTCAAAGCTCCGCCTCCTCCCAATCCCCCCCGGTGAGAGATAAGCAATGACGGCTGTCTGTACCCCTCTAAATGAATCCAACTGCTTATCTTTCTCACGGGCGTCACTGCCAGTGAATACAGCTGCTTATCTGCCTGTACAGCCTAAACCACTGTGTGTTTTTTGCATTTCATACACAGACGACGGCATTCTCAGCGTTTGCCTTTACACTTTGGGGCGTTTTAACCAAGGTCCGTCTCACTTGTTTTTCGGCCGTCGGATTTGAATTGGATGAAGGAATGATAGAGATTATGCTAATGAAATGGCTTTGAGATGTCTGGACCCTGCCGTTGACTTTGCTGCGGACGAGATTACTGCCATTGTAGTTTTATCCTCCACAATCCACGGAAAAGAAAGAGGAATAATGGCTCGCATTAAAATCTCCTCCCAGTGGAATTATGCCCTCTGAAATTTAGATTTGTCTCTGTGAGGGAAGCACCTGGTGTGTGTGTGTGTGTGTGTGTGTAAAATGTGTGTGTGTGTGTGTGTGTGTCTTATCTCCAACAACACAATGAATTGTTTCTGCTTCCAGATAAGATTGTAGGCCAGTTAGTTGTTGATGTGGACGGTGGCAGTTAACATAGTAATTGGCTTCCAACCTCTATAGATCTGATCCTATAGGCCACACGGCGGCTGAAGAGGCTTGTGTGTGTGTGTGTGTGTGTGTGTGTGTGTGTGTGTGTGTGTGTGTCCCGTACACACTCGACTACTGAACAAGCTCAAATCCCATTAAAGAAAATGCTGATAGCATCGCTCCACACAAGGAGACAGAGATGCACTTAACTGGGATGAGATGAATCAGATGACACATACGGTATAATAGTGAGAGAGAGAGAGAGAGAGAACAAGAGAGAGAGAGAGAGAGTGACAGAGAGAGACATTTAATGTCAGAGAATGAATGTTGCTGAATGAGTGTAGAGGTGATAAGTGAATGTAATTTTTCATGTTTGCAATTATCAATATTGAGAGGTTAGGAAAAAGCCTCAAAAAGTACTCAAAACCCCAACCTGTCTCTCTGCTGCAATGCATGCTGGTCTCTCTCCTGCTCCTGTGGGTGGAGAAACTGGTCTCTCTCCTCTTCCATGATGGATTTCTCCCTGTATGATTGTTGAACGTCTCTCGGTGCAAAATGGCGGCTCTAGAAAGAAGCCCTCGCTCTTTGATTCTGAGGGACTGACACCAAAACCTGACGTTTACCGCTGATGTTTTACATCCTGAAACATTTTTTGATATCGGACTCCATTGTAGCTTTGCTGGAAATATCTCAACATGAGGTCACGTCTTTGACCTGTTAAATAAAAATGACAAAAATAAGCCACCAATCAACAGCCCAGAAATACAAGGCACATCAAGTGTTTTCTTTCCCTTGAACTCCTACAGAGGTGTGTGTGCTGAAAAGTGAATATGTCCAATTAAGTGAAACATGGGTTTATTTCAAAGGCGCCATTGTGCAGTGGAAATTAGAGAGAATGAGAGAGAGAGAGGTGAGAGCTGGTGGTACAGAGAGTATGAATTGAGTTTTAACGAGTGTTTAATGCACACACATCCTTCCATTTTCCCTGTGCTGTTTTAGCATGTGTAAGTTATAAAGGTGACCTAAATGTGATTAAATTTGCCCGTAGCATCCGGTGCGCCTCTACAACTCCGGAGAGTGCCTCTTTTCTTTTCTTTTCTTTCTTTGACAAATTCAAAAGAAAACTTCCTACCTGGACTTCGCAGCTCTTGTTCCTTCATCCTAAGCAAGTTAAAGACAGATGTCAAATGCAAGACAACATACTAGTACACAAGTAATTAATCCATTCTTCCTCAGTGCATCATTTACTATTAGTGTAAATGCATCATTACAGCAAAGAACACAAACCGGTTCATTAGGGGGCTTTTCAAGTAATCTCTCTTTAATTTTGCCCAATTGCAAGTGTGCAAACTGTACATGTTTCGTTTATTACTGATTACCAAGTGAATGACAGCAGCATACAGCATAGTTCTGTGAGTAGCACAGTAGCTTAGTAGGTGACGTGTACTCCCGGTCACTTAAGACGATTGGCTAATCTACTTGGTGACGGTTAACTCTGATTGGTTCTCTGGAAAAAGGATGAAAGTGTTCGCCAACTCTAACTGGGTAAAGAGAAAGCATGAATGAAACTGGAGAGAGGTGGGTGGTTTTAGGTAGTCTCTCCCTGATTGAACTTCTGTATAAACTTCACAAGACAGTGTTTGTAGTGGGCAGGTCTCAGGTGTGAGTGGGGTGAGAAGTTCAACTTTCTCCAGACAAAATCAAAAGTTAGCAGCGACACCTCTGCTGCTCTCACCTCATGAAATAATTCGCTGGGTCAGCTTCGTCTCTCACGTCCCCTTATAAGCCCAAATCCTTTCCAACTCCCCCACGTCCCTCCCCCGCCAGATGATACCGAAAATCCATTTTGAGTCTTGTTCTCGACAAACCCTTAAAAACAAATTGCATCAACCCTCCCGTGGGAAGTAACGCGAGGGCTCAACAGGTCCCATCACTTCCCCACTCTCCTGCCAACTTCCATCTCCATCACCTGCTCACTCGCCCCTCCAGATATAACAAGTCCAGGGCAGTGGGGGGTGTTTCAGCACAACTCTGATCCGCAGTGAAGTCCTGGTAAATAACTCCTTTTTTACTTACCACGACTTCACTGCGGATCAGAGTTGTGACTATGACTTCCAGTCCCTTAAGGCAAGCCAAAAAATCACTTATATTTTTAGAAGAGCGTCTTTTATTTTCCTTAAAGCTGCACTGGGATTTCTATGCATTACACTTATCAGCGTGAATCACAAATTGGGGCTGTAACAAAGAAGAGCGTCCCATCTAATTAAGATGCTGTAGATATGCCCAATTTGCCAAAATCAAATTATCCACACATACAAAGTGACAAATCAAAAGAATGAAATCTATGAGCGGACTCAAGCTGGGCTCACCATCCTCTCTCATCTCTTTGGTTTCCTTTGGTGTAAAGCATCCCAGACCGGTGGGATTAAACATGAGTGAGCTGTGTGCAGTTTACTGACATCAAGCTACATGATTTCTGGCTATTAAAGTCCTTTTAAAGTTCAAACAGTTACCTCTTGCTGCCGTTTGGGGCCGCCAATATGCAAAATTGCCCGGTGCAGCTTTAAAAATAAATAAATAAAACTTTCACCAGAGTGAGAAAGTTATCACCGATAGCTGTGGCGCTGTGGGTGTGAAGCTTTCTGTCATAAAATAATTATGAGCAGCTTTATATCTCTGTGGATTCAAGTCCCCTTATAAAGCCAAATCCTCTCAAACCCCACTGGGTCCTTCAAGTGATGATACTGAAAATCAATTTTGAGTCTTGCTCTCAACAGAGCCTTAAAAACAGATTGCATTGGATTTCCTGAGGGATGTAATGAAAATAAAGTTGAAAAAAAAATTCTGCACTTTTCAGCATTTTCAGAACTTTGAGTCCCTTGAGACAAGCAACCAGTAGTATAAACAAAAGTCACTTATATTTTTAGAAGAGCGTTAATTTAGGTTTTAATTTGACTTTACTAGATGCGATTTTTATGTATTACAATTATCAGTCTAAATCACAAATTGGGGCTTCAACAGAGAAGAGCGTCCCATTTCTAATTGAGACGCAGTGGATTCAGCTTATTTGTAAGGCTGGGTATTGGCGATTGCGATACATTGCATTACTCTACATAATTTACTGAAAATTTAAAAATAGAGCTGAAAATACAACTTGCTGTGTACCACCTGCGTAGTCTAATCTGTACATCACATTATATTGGTAACTCAGCGGACAAATTGAGTCAAAACTATTTAATTCAAAGGGATTTGAGGGAAATTTAAGGACATTTTAAATCCGTTTAAAACATGATTTTTGTTTTTTTTAATGTATTGATACGAGGGGCTGGAAAATCGATACAGTATCGTGGAAAAAAATATTGCAATACTCAGCTATATCGATTTTTTTTGCACAGCCCTACTTATTTGCCCCAAGAAGTTCTGGAGTCAGGTACGGTCACTGGTGGGAAATCTTCTCTGCCCACGAGAAGAAATGACGAAACAAATGATCCATAAGTGAGGGTTAACTACCAAAGACGTCGCACCAGAATTCCTCTTCTCTCACA
Organism: Centroberyx gerrardi; assembly: GCF_048128805.1. NCBI lineage: Eukaryota > Metazoa > Chordata > Actinopteri > Beryciformes > Berycidae > Centroberyx > Centroberyx gerrardi. The sequence goes on from NC_136014.1 coordinate 25,396,666, forward strand.
GTTCCTCCACTTTTGGTTGGCTGTTTGTCCTGAGGCCCCGCCCCCCTCCCGCACCCATTCCACCCGTCTTCAAGTTGAATCTAATGGCAGAAGGTCTTTCCAGAAGGTCTAACTACAACGGTCGGCAGCCCTTTTTAGACAAAAGTAACGCATGCATGAGTTGCTTGAGCAGATTCCAAGGCTCCTCGACTCGCACGCACTCGCTCCTCGCACCCCACCACACACACACACACACACACACACACACACACACACACCACCCCCACCTGCATTATTATACCTAATAGAATATTAAAATTAATAGAATAGGCACAAATAGCGAAAGTGGCCCACCCTGCATTTGAAATACAATAGAAATGCAAACTTAATGTATTCATCGAATGCAATGAGAGAGAGAGAGAGAGAGAGAGAGAGAGGTAGTGGTAGTGGGGGATGACAGAGATGAATAGTGTTGACAGAAAGAGAGCAGTGAGTCGGGAAGGCAGAGAGAGAGAAGGGGGGGGGGGGGGAGAGACAGGTAGAGAAAGCTGACAGGTATAAAGAGAGAGAGAAAGATGAAGGGGTGACAGATGAAGAGAAAGCGGTGAGTAGGGATTTTAGTGAGAGAGACAAAGACAGACGGAGGGAGAGAGAGAGAGAGGGAGGTGGTGAGGAGGGATGGCAGGGAAACGTATAGAGAGAGAGAGACTCCGAAAGTGAAAAAGACAGAGATGAAAAAGCAGGGGATAAAGTGTAGCTGAATATGTCAACCGGCAGCAGCTTGTGAAAGGCAAATCAGCTTCCCTGTGAAGAAGCTTGTGGTCATGAGTAAGCTTGTTGGGCAGTGATGAGCATGCAGCGCACACCGCCGCCCCGCCACAACAACTTTTCAGCATTTCAATCACTTCATTTGCCAAGTGCAATAAATGTATAGCGTTTGCACCAGAGATGAAGGGATCTATATTGGAGAATCGAGGCGCACGGGGCCTGGCCACTGGTTTTAGGTCATTTTGTAGCCAGAGGTTTCCTTATCAGTAGGTGTGGTAGACCAATCAAATCACCTCTTTTCCTCCTCTTTAAAAGCAGTGCACTCTGCGGCACGGTGATTGGACAATTTCGTGATGAGGAGAACTGATCCACCACACAAGCGCATTTTTTACTTTAATGAAAATAGCGTCTCTGCACGTAAACTGAGGCTATTTGACGCGTATTTGGGGGTTGAAAAGTGTCTCTGCGTAGGTGTTGGAACCTGCCCAAGAATCTCAAATTCACGCGCCCTTATTGGTTGATCATAGGGGCGATCCTCTCATCATATGACTTTTTCCCCACGGCGCAGCCAAGGGCGTCACGAGGCAAATTCAGGTCATGCATTCAGTCAGTCAGTCAGTCAGTCAGTCAGGTAACGCTTAGTGAGATGTCGCTTGGTAAGATGGCCTCTAGATGGCATCATTGACTAAAAGATGGCCTATGGGCTAAATGACACATTCAGTCCCATACTGATAACGCCATATTGGATCTCACACAGAGCCGCACTCTTCGCCGTCCATTTACAGACATCAACAACTTCTGCTGTCCTACAAACCTTAACGGTAGGTACCTAACCCTGGTCTGTGATGTTAGTGGAATGGGTAATTTAACCGATAAACGTGTCGTGCTAGCCGAGCATTGCTCCCGCACACAGTGAGCCCCACTCTCTGCCGTTAATGTACATACATCCACGTCTTCCACTGCCCTATAAACTTTAACATTAGGTAACATTATTACCGGTGGTATTTAAGTGATGTTAGTGGAATGATTTAACTGATAACCGTGTCGTAATGCTTCAGTACATTGTATTGAATTGAACACACGTGCCGTGGGTCTGAACAGGATCTGTGCTTGTTTTTAACACTGCCACCCTGTGTACGGGATTTCAACCACATGCTACGCAGAAGTATAAAAACTTAAAGAGTGGCCTTCTGCTATTGGCTGGTCTTTGTGTCACGTGATGTCACCACCCGTTGTACTCTATAGAGGGTGACATCACCTGGCACAAAGATCAGCCAATAGCAGAAGGCCAGTTCAGTGCCCTACTTTTCACCATGAGGTGTCGGGCTTCACCAAAGATTTGGGTTTGGGGTTTAGTTACTCTTTAAATGTCAGTGCAGCCACGTTCTTTACGTTCGCGCTTTAGGTTACATTTCCGTTACGTTCGACTATAAAATGCGTTTAAGAGGAAACTGACGTCCTAGTGCAGGATGTGCAGGATCGGCCACAAGTGAATATACGGCACATTAAATAAGCCGCTGAGGGCAGATGATGTTAAACTAGCTTGGGAGGAGATTTGGTTAACATGTTCCTCTGGTCCTAGGAGAAATGTTGCCCAATGTAGGAAACGGTTCAATGATATTAGGCCAAACAGAAGTCTGCAGCAAACTGCAGGCCAGCAGCCAGTCTTGACATCTATAGAGGACGGCTCTGCCTCCACAGTCTCTTGGCACATACTGACAGCTCTATGTTGGATGGCAGCATTCACACCACAGCCACATACTGTATGTATAGAGTTAGAATGAAAAATACTGTCTTATTTTTTCTTGCTTGAGGGATTTAAAGCAAACATATCATCCACAAAAAGGGCTGGTAAGCCTTTGAATAGGATCTGTTTATGTGCGCATCACTTGTTAAAGCCAAGTAATCCTTGACACCAAAACTGTGCTTAGCTCTTATTTCCTTTCCTAGCACCTCTCCATCATACATCATCATTCTGGGGTCAGCGTAGTGTTTTGTCAAGGCACTGTGGCTCCGACTATTGAACTCCTTACTAATGATTGTGTTAATGTTGGTGATCTAGGAACTGAAGCGTATTCTACTATCGCAGTCATGGTAAGTCACTCTGGAAGTGTAATGTTGTGATATAAGACAGTAGACTATACATGTAAATCTACATATAGACAGTAGACTATACATATAAATCTACATATAGACAGTAGACTATACATATAAATCTACATATAGACAGTAGACTATACATATAAATCTACATATAGACAGTAGACTATACAAAATCTACATATAGACAGTAGACTATACATATAAATCTACATATAGACAGTAGACTATACATATAAATCTACATATAGACAGTAGACTATACATATAAATCTACATATAGACAGTAGACTATACATATAAATCTACATATAGACAGTAGACTATACAAAATCTACATATAGACAGTAGACTATACATATAAATCTACATATAGACAGTAGACTATACATATAAATCTACATATAGACAGTAGACTATACATATAAATCTACATATAGACAGTAGACTATACATATAAATCTACATATAGACAGTAGACTATACAAAATCTACATATAGACAGTAGACTATACATATAAATCTACATATAGACAGTAGACTATACAAAATCTACATATAGACAGTAGACTATACATATTAATCTACATATAGACATTAGACTATACAAAATCTACATATATACAGTAGACTGTACATATAAATCTACATATAGACATTAGACTATACATATAAATCTACATATAGACCGTAGACTATACATATAAATCTACATATAGACATTAGACTATACATATAAATCTACATATAGACATTAGACTATACATATAAATCTACATATATACAGTAGACTATACATGTAAATCTACATATAGACAGTAGACTATACAAAATCTACATATAGACAGTAGACTATACATATTAATCTACATATAGACAGTAGACTATACAAAATCTACATAGACATTAGACTATACATATAAATCTACATATATACAGTAGACTATACATATAAATCTACATATAGACAGTAGACTATACATATAAATCTACATATATACAGTAGACTATACATATAAATCTACATATATACAGTAGACTATACATATTAACAGGGGTTAAAGTGGCGTTCCGGCACCTTCGATTAATAAGTAAATAAATCTGATTGGCAGTTTCATACATAATAATGTCAAGCGAGTTCACAGGGCTGCCAACTCTCACGCATTGACCGTGAGACTCACGCAATTGACATTTTTCACACGCTCTCACGCCACAAGTCCATTTTCTCAGCAGTGAAAAACAAATTCATAACTGATAACGTTGCGGCGCGAAAAGAGACGCTGACAGCGCACGAGACGAGACAGAGCAGCACCGTGCAGCAGAGAGTTATTCAGACCATCTGAATAGAGAGAAATATACACAAATCTATTATATTGTAATTTATTCCCATGCATGGTGCTCAGAGTAATCTCAGTCCGCGGCTCTTCTGCGTCTCTCCCTCTCCTCTCGCGCCGTGCGCACGCAGGCAGGAGTGAGAGTGAGTTGCTATGGTTACGGGACGCTCTGTGTCTGTCGCTCTGAAACTTTCTCAAGATTCCCAATAATAGGTTTTTAGGTTAGTGCCTATGCAAAATCATGAATGTAAGCACCTCAATGCTGAAATCTAGTAATATAACATCATTTTACATTTTTGGTTAACATTATACAGGGTTGCTGTTTCTTCTACATAGACATTAGACTATACATATAAATCTACATATGTACAGTAGACTATACATATTAATCTACATATAGACAGTAGACTATACAAAATCTACATAGACATTAGACTATACATATAAATCTACATATATACAGTAGACTATACATATAAATCTACATATAGACAGTAGACTATACAAAATCTACATAGACATTAGACTATACATATAAATCTACATATAGACAGTAGACTATACAAAATCTACATAGACATTAGACTATACATATAAATCTACATATAGACAGTAGACTATACAAAATCTACATAGACATTAGACTATACATGTAAATCTACATATAGACAGTAGACTATACATATAAATCTACATATAGACAGTAGACTATACAAAATCTACATAGACATTAGACTATACATATAAATCTACATATATACAGTACACTATACATATAAATCTACATATAGACATTAGACTATACATATAAATCTACATATAGACAGTAGACTATACATATAAATCTACATATAGACAGTAGACTATACAAAATCTACATAGACATTAGACTATACATATAAATCTACATATAGACAGTAGACTATACATATAAATCTACATATATACAGTAGACTATACATATTAATCTACATATAGACATTAGACTATACATATAAATCTACATATAGACATTAGACTATACATATAAATCTACATATAGACATTAGACTATACATACTAATCTACATATAGACATTAGACTATGCATATAAATCTACATATAGACAGTAGACTATACATATTAACAGGGGTTAAAGTGGCGTTCCGGCACCTTCGATTAATAAGTAAATAAATCTGACTGGCAGTTTCATACATAATAATGTCAAGCGAGTTCACAGGGCTGCCAACTCTCACGCATTAACCGTGAGACTCACGCAATTGACATTTTTCACACGCTCTCACGCCACAAGTCCATTTTCTCAGCAGTGAAAAACAAATTCATAACTGATAACGTCGCGGCGCGAAAAGAGACGCTGACAGCGCACGAGACGAGACAGAGCAGCACCGTGCAGCAGAGAGTTATTCAGACCATCTGAATAGAGAGAAATATACACTAATCTATTATATTGTAATTTATTCCCATGCATGGTGCTCAGAGTAATCTCAGTCCGCGGCTCTTCTGCGTCTCTCCCTCTCCTCTCGCGCCGTGCGCACGCAGGCAGGAGTGAGAGTGAGTTACTATGGTTACGGGACGCTCTGTGTCTGTCGCTCTGAAACTTTCTCAAGATTCCCAATAATAGGTTTTTAGGTTAGTGCCTATGCAAAATCATGAAAGTAAGCACCTCAATGCTGAAATCTAGTAATATAACATCATTTTACATTTTTGGTTAACATTATACAGGCTTGCTGTTTCTTGACTTAATCCAAGAGGTTAGGTGGTGTAGAAATGCAGGAAATTTGTTTTAAATTACTATTTTTTTCTGACCCCCCCCCCCCCCCCCCCCGGAACAGGGTTCCCCCACCTGCCAAATCCCACTTTAACCCCTGCATATTAATCTACATATAGATATTAGACTATACAAAATCTACATAGACATTAGACTATACATATAAATCTACATATATACAGTAGACTATACATATAAATCTACATATAGACATTAGACTATACATATAAATCTACATATAGACAGTAGACTATACATATCAATCTACATAGACAGTAGATTATACATATTAATCCACATATGGACAGTAGACTCTATATTAATCTACATACACTCAGCATTCTGTATACATTCATCAACAGCAACAATAACAACAACAAAAGCAATAACAACGGCAACAACATCAAGATCAGTGACAAAAGCATCAAAAACAACAATAACAGCAGCAATAACAACAATGGCAATTTAGCCCAGACAATTCTGTTTTCCCAGCGTTTGATATGAAAAAGAATGACAGAGTTCATGTTTATTCATGAAACTGTGTCAGAAGACAGACCAGGAATACCCTTCAGCCACACTGTTGTACAGAAAGTGTATGTGAGTGTGTGTGTGTGTGTGTGTGTGTGTGTGTCTTGAATTGCATGAGCTGTAGATGAGACAGAGTGTATTACAGTATCTGTGACATCTTTCATATCCACGTCTCGTTTTGTGGCTGAAGTCAGGCAGTTTTTCATTTCCCCTTCAGTTTATTGCAAGCACACAAACAGCTCAATTACTATTGATATGTGTGGTGTGTGTGTGTTAATTCCTATGATCACAAAATAACAATACACTTTATTTATGAATAAAATCAAAGTTACAAAGCGCTTCACAGCCAATAAAAATGAAAACCAAAACAATGACAAAGCTAAAAAAAAAAAGAACAGTACAAATAGTCCAGGCATACAGATAAAACAAGGAATAAATAAAAACAGAGGAAGGATAAAGATGAATAAAAGCCAAAGGTCACAGAAAGGCTTTAGGAAAAAAATAAGTTTTAAGAAGTGATTTAAAAGATGAGGACGGCCTGGACACAGGAGCAGTCCTGAGGTTCCTGCCTGAGGAGTTCAGAAAGAGAACTCGGGGCCAGACGATGCAAAACCTAAGTACACAATCTGTTATCTAAAGAAAACATTTAATTTGTTTGGGTTCCACTGATCAAGTGGTGAGATCACAGATTCTTAACTGATCCTGTCTGCTCTCAAAATAAACAGCAGACCGCGCTCACAAGTGCTTTCAATTCAAGTCTTTGGTATGATAGTGAAAGGTAAGCTTACAGTTAGAGGTGAAGAATTAATGAAAAAAAAAAATGAAATCGCAATATGAACTTCTGCAATTTCCAAATCGCAGAAGCTGTAGTTAATTGCTTAATAGAGAGAGAGAGAGAGAGAGAGAGAGAGAGAGAGAGAGAGAGAGAGAGTGTCCAAACTGGATTTGTGAACAAAGAGTTTTAGAGCTGCAGGTAATATTTGGCCTTGAATCAAAACCTTTCATCAGACTCAAACTCAGTAAATCCTGCACACTCACATCTATTTTTTTTTTTTTTTTTTTACAAAATCACTTTTCTTTAAACAATTTTAAAGTTCTAAAAAAGTTATGACAATAAAAACTTGTGATGATCTGAATTGAAATATTCTGTCAAATATTCTGTTTAATTAAGTTATTAAATACTTGCAATTAGATTTTTTGTCAATTTGTCAATTAGTCTTTTAGCCCTACTCACAGTTAAAGAGTAACTGAACCCCAAACCCAAATATTTGGTGAAGCCTGGCATCTAATGGTGAAAAGTAGGGTACTGCACTGGCAATCTGCTATTGGCTGGTCTTTGTGCCAGGAAAAAACTAAAAATGTTACCATTTGAAAGAAAAATGAAAGTAGCAATATTGAGAAAGTAACTAATAACTGATTACATACATTGAAAAATGCGTTAAGTGAATCGTTACCACAAAAAAGACATCACTATGTTTCACATACTATACAAACTTATTATCATGTCTATTTCTTCTGATTTTTCCCTAATTTTTGCATTTTTCTTGTGAAATACAGAATAGTTTTAAGCCTCTGGGCCTTCTCTAAATATTAATCAAATGAAACAACCTGGAAAAGGAAAATCATTGCATATGCTGCCTGTGGCGAGGGGCCATCAAAGGAGTCACAAACCCAAAAGGTTGAGAACAACTGCTTTAAAAAACCCTTTAAGATTTAATGAAAGGTTCCAATTAAGCATTATTGCAGGAACTTTTTAAGAACCACACTGGATGCTTTATTCTGATTTGCCAGTTTATTTTTCATTTCAACAAGTCATAGGGTTCTTAGTCTTCTTTCTTTATATAGAACCACTATCCTAACCAGAGAACCTTTGCAGAACCCTTCTTTTTCTGTGTGTAGGCTACTGTGGAGAGATGATTTTGTGTGTGTGTGTGTGTGTGTGTGTGTGTCTGCTGGCAAAGGCATGGCGTCACACAAATTAAAACATCACAGCAAACACCTCATTATTCCAGACATGATTATATCTCCTCTGACTCCATTTACCTTCCTGGGTGCAGGGTCTCCGTACTGCCGACTCAGCTCGCATTATAAATTATATTAAACTCAGTCTGAAATGGTCGATAAGCAAGGCTCCCACCCACCGCTGCTGCTGCTTTCAAACTCAAACTGGACGCTGGAGTGGAGCGGTTGGTTTTTTCATCATGCTGTGATCACACTGAATGTGTATCACATTTTTGTTGCTGCAAAGTCTGTGCAGAAAAAACCCCGAGGCTCAAACATGCTGAGATTAAACCGATCAGATGTGGTTATCAATTACGGTATTACAGCATTCATTTTCAGTGCAGCTTTGATTTACCGATGAAATGAACACAGTAGCAAAAACAATGGGGCAAAACAACATTCGGTTTAGTTCACGCATGCATTATGAACGCAGAAGTAGAATAAATCGCAACACAGTGATGCATTACAAACAGATTCTCTTCAGCTTCTACTGGTGAGAAATGTATTTGACAAGTACAATGTGATCTGATATTGATCTCCATAGGGAAATCCTCTTTTCCTGGACCTGGTAGGGATTCAGTGCCTTGCTCATGGACACTTCAGCAGGGCGGATGCTTGCAGAAAAGGGGTTGAAACCCGGGTCTTCCAGTTGAAATAGGTCTAAGCACTAAGCCGAACTTATCCTTTAAGTGTGATGGAGAGGTTAAAGTTTCGGATGCTAAAATGTTGCTCATCTCTGTTTGGATTATTACTCCTGCATCTTCTGTGTGTGGCTGGACACAAACATCCATCAATACATTTCTGCGTGCTGTAAACACAGAGGAGGGACTGCTAATGTGTCAAGACAGGATAGCTGCTGCCCTAGGCAATGACTTTGAACAGTGTGTGTGTGTGTGTGTGTGTATGTGTGTGTGTGTGTGTGTGTGTGTGCGCTGTTGGCATCGCTTGGCTTCCATTGGCAGGTGACTCACAGGTTAAAACATCACAGCAACCCTCTTATAATAATCAAGTCTATCTGTTCTGACTCCTGCCTGGGGTTTGGGTTTGGTGACACACGTCTCCATCTGCCTCCAGTATAAACTGTATTATACAGCAGCTAGTTTGAACCAAGACATCTCATTGGTCAAAGATGCGTTACAATCTGCTAATAATTGATATTTGGTTTCTATTCTGTGGAAACCAATGGCGGTTCTAGGAATTTTTTACTGGCTACATGCATACACATAACTGTTGATGGTCAGTCTCCTATTTTGCAGAACCTTTATAGTCAAGTATGCTAACATTAACAATGACAAATAAATAGGACCTTTTTCTGAGCTCATTTACAAAAGTTAAGGCTATTAAGTGGTCAAATGCTCTAAGCAAACCACCAAACAAAAATGCATTATGCAAACCCTGGGTTCTATCTTCCTCTAAATTAACTCAAAATGACTAATCTGAATTATATAGTATACCATACATTAAAGCATATACTGATATAATAAGACAATTAGCCTGGATGTTTTTGGATAAAAAATAAAAAAACAGGTTCTGACCATATTTAAGGCCGTTAAAGTCATGGACTTTGTTCTGCAGAACAAACTGCAAAGTGTTAGGCAATCCCTGCCATGGTACACCAACATAACACCAATTTACAGGCTTGTTTTAATCTGAGGAGACTAGCATGAAGTGACTGGATAAGTAACATGCATCATTACAGAGTTAGTGAATGTGATTTTTGGACAAAGCAACAATGTGTATTACCATCTTCAGGTTCCTGAGCTTTAATATAATAAATAATGCTCTGACCTGTAACTAAACCTGTGCAAGTATTTGTGGTCATGGATCTATAACAAGCCATTCAAAGAGCTGATGAGGCCTTTTACCAAAAGGTAGGCTACTTTGAAATAATAATAATAATAAGCTGACTTCATGAAAGCTATACCTCTGCTATAATGAAATAAGCTTGCAAGAGACTATTAATTAGAATCACAAAATGTCATGTTTATTGTATTTAAAATGAGAAATCCATTGTACAAAGAAAACTGATGCATACTCTTATAAAATTATTGTTGCCATGAAATTAAAGCATACCAGAGAATACTGAATGTAAATTACAGAGTTAATATCACCCTTCAGATTACCACGTTTTCCAGTGCAATGAATATCAATGTTTTTAACAAGTGATTTTGCACACCTACGCAAATGTTGTGATATAATTGTGAAATTGTTTTCCACATCACCCAACCCTATAAACACATATCTTTCTTTCATGTCTTTCATAAAGTGACTTGGGCTTTTTCTTTACTATACTGCAGCCATCAAATACTGGCACTCTTAGTGCGTTTCTCATGTGGAGCAACAATGTTTGGTATCTTAAAACAGCATAATTCGCCGGTTTGCATGTCGACTGGCAAAACGTTTGACAAATTCGTCCATATCAAGCACTCGTGCCCTTCTTGCTTCAATGCTTAGAATTCCAAGGTTGCTCAAACAGTCATTGTCCATTGTTGTTCTCAGGTGAGACTTTATCAGTTTTAGGGCAGAGAAATTTCTCTCACATGAGGCACTGCTAACTGGTGTGACAACTGCAATCTTCAAAAGCCTGAATAGCTCATGAAAAACATCTTTAAAAGGCTCCAGAAAAACTACGTACCATCTCGGCCAAACAATCAAGAATTTCATTTTGAATGACCTTGCTTGTGTATTTTGCATTGCCACATGCATTCATGCGTTTCTGTATTTGAGGGTCGTGTTTTGCTATTTCCTGCAAAATTGCTAAGAAATTGCCTCTGTTAAGCGACCCCTCAGATTCTCTATGGCCTCTCTGCGCAATGTTCTAAGTGGCAGTTTACAAGCAAGAGTACATCAGCAACAGTTTTTATGTATTTACGGTTCTCTTCTATTTTCTTTTGCCTGTCCTGATTTATGGCATGGAGCATGGAGGAATTGTTTTCCATAACCCTTGTATGTTCCTTCCATGCATACATAGCACTGGTATGTTCCTTGGACTTTGCATAAAGCTTAAAGCCAGCATCTTTATACAAGGCTTTTTTCCAATGGCAGAAACCAGACATGGAGGTAAACGCAGATTCAGGGGCATTTGGGAGGGAATAGTGATGGCACGCATAACAAAAACTTGAATCTTGGCTTACTGAGTATTCCAACCATTTATAGGACTGGTACCATGTGTCACTAAACGACCTCATCCGGTCTCCTTGGAGCGTCCGGGGGAACGTCTTCAATCGCGGCTGGACAGGACTCTCTGCTTTGGACTGTGAAATGTCTGGAATGGTAAACAAAATGTCAAAAATAAACTACGTTTTATACGGTTTTTCCAAGCCATTAAATCATGAAGCTGACAACATATTGTACAGTGCCCTCCTGAATTATTGGATCCTTGATGAAAATGAGCCAAAGAGGTTGTAGAAATTAGTAAAAAAAAAAGTAGAAGCCTAATGAGCAATGTTTGTGCTGAGAAAAATTTTAAAATTTAATCTTAATAGAGAGGTTTTGACACAAATATTGCTTGTGCTTTTTTATATTTACAACCTTTTTGGCTTATCTTTACCAAGCATGCTGATACTTCTGGAGGGCACTGTACAATATAACAAGGACACACAGTGTCATAGATGCGAAGCATTCTCGCATAGATTGAACTGGTCTTACACAAAGTGTCATGCCTGTGAGCCGCCACTAGGGGCAGAGTGGCTAAGTGTGAGTGAACGACTGAATGAATGAATGAGCGAGCGAGTTAGTGACATTGCCAGTCATACAGGTGCTTCGCATCTAAAAACATAGGCTAATCAAAATATGTTGAGTGTCAAGTCCATAAAGCTTGTGCACTAATGGAACACTTAAACATACCATTGGGTCCATTGGGAGCAGCATAAGTTGGGTGCAGATGGCGGGGGCTCATTGGGCTCATCTTCTTCATGGGTGCTGTCCTCGTCATCCTCGTCTCCAGTTTCAACGGACACATCTAACACATATGACAGCATTTAATTACTTTCTGCTACCCTCATACCCAAATTATAAAACTTTTCACCTATCAGCCAATTTATTTATTTTACAAGAAATGCAATGGTATAATAGCACAAGCATACATAGGTTACAGTTCCAATCAAAATTATGAAACCTGCACTATGTAACTTTTTCATGGAAAAATATTGCTTCTTTAGTCTAGTCTAAGTCCTTCAGTCGTAGAGTTGTGCTGAACAAGAGAAAACGCTCCAACCAGAAACATTTCTGGTTGGGCACGACTAGTGGTGCTAAATCTTCTCTGCAAACAGGAAATACATGAGCACTACGTGAAAGGCTAGTATCATTTGTAGAGCATAAATGTGAACAACACTATTTAAAAACAGTGCACAAAGTTAACTTGCTTTAAGATTTTTTCCCCCTCTGTTTTCTCTTATCCTCCTCGTCTGTCATGAAAGTTACATAGTGCAGTCTTAACTCTATTTCTATTGTGCAGTAAATTGTGTACCATCTCCAAGCAATTGTTGGGCCACTGATCAGTGCTGTGCTCTGACCTGATACTGGGTCTTGCTCTGTGCTGCTCTGTGTCTGACCCTGGTCCTCATCTGACCTACTTGGTCTGACCTGACACTGGGGCTCTGACTGGGAGTTTGTCTTTTTAAAAAATAAGTTTTGGATGTCTACCTGCGATAATTTTCTTTTCGACATGCCTCTTATCTCAGTCGTCCCTAAACAAGTGAATATACAATATCACAATTCAGTAGTCACAACTGCTAACATAACTTTTCACTGCAGATCACGCTCTCGGGTTGAGGGCTCTTGACATCTCCAGACAGTCCACATAACTCGAGATAATTTTCATACTGTCTGTTGCCAGTTTTTACACTTTTTTCTTGATGTGGACTGCTTTCCTTGTATCACAAAATATGATGGAGTCGTTCATAAGATTTTGCTAGCAGCTCGTTATGCGTGGCGTCCTGACATTTGATGTGCAGCTAAATAATTATTCCCCCTCCTGTTACCAAAATTCACGGCACACCGGTTGAGAACCACCGGTCTAATAGCTAGCTAACCACTTAGCCGAAGCCAAATAACATAAGCTACAGTGTCAACATTAGCATGCAAACTAATTCCATCTGAGCAGCAGAGCTGACGAGAGCAAAACACTTTAGAGGCTTACAAATTGCACTTCCCATTTGTAAACTGCTCTGAAAAGTTGTGTCCTGCTGGTTTCCCGGTGGTTGCACGTGCTGAGAGTGGAGTTTCGTTTGATTTATGTTCCGCCGGTGCCATTTAAAACCACCTTTAAAACGATATCGATACTGATAAAATCTTTGTATTGAAGCTGCTGATAGCCGATATTTTGTGACAATATTCAACATCTTTACATGTTCTTTACAGTTTCCCACCAGAGTTTTCCTCTTGTCAGGGTGGAAAAGCCTCTGAAACAGCATTTAGACACTAAAACTCTGAAATGAAATTCTTTTAGTATTGCCAGCTCTTTAAGGCAGAGTGACCCACCACACCTATTCAATGGTAGGGGAAACTCTGGGATACATTACTGCCTTTAAATGAAGAATTAATTTACTGAAACATGAATTAAATGAATAAAATGTGCAAATGAATTCGAATTTGGACGATAACAGGCTGATATCGGCTTTATATAGTAGTCTAACCTTTAGTATGTATATTACTTTAAAGAAAACCTTTCAATCAATAGACAGGCTTTGATCTCCATTGTACAAAAGCTGGCAGTGCCTTGTGTCTGTTACATCACCATTGCATCTATAATATGTATTGCTATAATGCAAACTTGGCTCATATAATAAATATTACATCAGTCTAAAATGGTAGATAAACAAGGCGACCTACCTCCCGCCGCTGCTGCTGTTATTGAGATGCAAATGGAAATAAATAAAGTGGATGCTTGTTTTTGTGTGTATTTCTGCTTACACTTGGATATGCTAAAATAGTCACGGTAATGGTAATTGTCTCTTTCTCTGTGACAAAACTCACTCACACACACCCTTAGTAACGCAATACACATTTCCCCCCTCTTTGTCTCTATGAGAGAAACACACAGCCGTACAAAACACACATCCTCAGTAATACAACACTGATTTTCTTCCTCTTAGAACACACACACACACACACACACAAACAAACCCTCCCACTCCATGCTTACACTTTTTATTACTAAATGCATCAGAGCTATTTTCATGTATTTCCCTCTGCTTTTCTCTGCTTTTTAGTGTTTTTCAGCATTCTCCCTCTTGCTAAGCTGATGCTTTTATATATTGTGTTTTTCCCTATATGTGTCTGTATATTTGTCTGTTTTTAATCATGTCTGCCATTCTTATTTATATAAATTGATGATTGATGATTGTCTTATTGTCTAGAAGACAGTAATTGTTTGGAAAAATCAGGTTTTGCTCTCTTTTCAGTCATCGGAAGATACAAGGAAGGAACTGGTAACTAGCTGGTTGAGATGTTAAGAGTCCAGGTTGTATAATGTTGAAAGAATTATGTGATAAATGCAGGATAAATGCATGCATGGGACTTTTAGAACTGCTTACCACTGTATTTTATCTGCAAAACTGTCAGGATACCGTGCGTACAAATGAGCCAAAGACATTTTGGCTCAAGATTTTGTTTTTTTCAGTACTTGGTGCGTAACAGAAATATGACGAGGTGCACTGCGGTCAGCTCAAATGTCGATCTGTCTCAAATATGCCTCTAATTGGAGTTGGCAGCCCACAACTCGCAGGTGGCTTTGCACGCTTCCTCCTGGATGACAAAGGCAGTGGCGTGTGTCGGGGTTAGCAGCTCTGCTGGGAAGATTTATGATCCAAGAGTTGGAGAGGAACTCTATTAGAGAGAGACGCAGACACACGCGCGCACGTACATACACACATAAGCTGTGCGCATGAATGGAAGCAGCTATAGACAAGCGTGTATGTATGCAAACCTATGTAAGTAAAGTTTATTTATATATCACCTTTCACAGAGCAAAGTCACAAAGTGCTTCACAAGAGTAAAAGAGTTAAAATAAGACCAGAAAGCAGTAAAAAACAAGAAGACATAAAAACAATAAGACACAGAATTACAGACACAGAAGCTAAACAACTATACACACACACACACACACACACACAAACACACATAGAGATGCATGCATGCACATACACATGCAATCAAGAAAGTACATACATACCTTCGGAAATGCATGCACACACAGGCATTTGCTACATGCATGCAAGCAAACTCACAGACACACACACACACACACACACACACACAGACACACACACACACATATATAGAGTTATAGCCATAATCCACCCATCCAGATGAGTTGTGAGCTGGAGCTGCAGGTGCCTAAGAGGATCTTGGGAGTAACGCCAAACCCGGCCCGACCGCTGGCAGCAAATCAGAGCAAACACAAATCAGCAGCACCCAGCCTGGAGCGGAGATGATCCCCGTTCTGTAATCAGGAAAGTTTTGCTGTTGGTCGAGTTTATTTTTATGCATGCACCATGGTCTTTAAGAGCCAGCTTCAGGTCAGTCAAGGTGAGACACTTGTCTCCTGACTGCTGTCAAACCTCATCTAATTGATAAGAGAAAGCAGTGGCGTAACATAATTGTGATTGGCCCCGGTGGAAATATTTTTTCTTGCCCCCCCCCTCGCCCCAAACACACGCACACACATGCACGGACACACACACACACACACACACACACACACAACCACTCCAGACAATTGCAAAGCAGACAATTGCTATGTCACCATGGAGAGGCTCACCATGCACCTCCCATCCCGCCAAATTTATCAACGCTAATCTAACAGCCTGCCCTGGACTCAAACCACCACAGCCTAATTTCTCCAACTATCAAACATCCGAAATAGCTTTAGCCAGCCTACACTAACAAATCAAAGGTAGCTTACACAGTATGTCGATAAGCATAGAACAAATAGCCATCAAGAAAAGCACAGCAACTCATTATATGCATACAGAGTATGAATGACTGGATGACGTCACCTGATCACACAATCACTTGCATTTATAGAATTCATCATTCATCATTCATCATCAATGGCACAGCGGCCAAATGTTATCACAGACACAGATTACAGTAGGTGCGCATTTTCCAACATATGAGAGGTAACAATTACATTTCCATAGATTTAAATCCCTGATCCCACTCCATAACAAAGAGAAACCTGTACTCACCCATTAGAAGTTCATCCTACGGCCCTTGCACTCGGCAAAGTCATTAACAACACTGCTCAAGTCCAAATTCCTGGCTCTGCTGTTCTCTATTGAGAGTAGAAAGGTGCACTTCGGTCTGCAAACAGCCAGCAAGGCTCACAATAGGCACAGTCCAGGGTGGGCGAATAACACAGCCATGTTCGTGGGAGTTTGATACCTGCCTTGGTAGTGGTGGTGTAATAAGTGTCGGAGAAACACCTGTTTCCTTGCTTTTTGTCTCTGGGGAGTGGCCCGGTAGGCCTACATGAACCGGTTGCTATAATATGGCTCTTGATCTTGGCGTCGGGGGGCACAGTACCGTCAGAGTCCCCTATCTGTGGGGGGAATCTTTGTAGGACTACCGCCGGGCACAGCCGAGTCTCACCTCTGAGGCCGCGGCAGGGAAATCTCCTTCTGGCTGGCTGGAGAAGGGGGTCGAGGCTGGGCTGATACAGCTTCATTTGTGGAGCTAGATGGCACTGGTGAGCTAACGTTAGCCTCCGGCTGCACGTCAACATTGCTAACGTTAGCATTCGATGAAGCATGGAAAAACCTATCTAATTTCGTCAGTTTAGCAGTACGCTCATCCTGTTCTATTGTTCCCTTCCTCTTTTGAGCGCCGCTTTTTTGTTTGGGCTTGCTAAACATTATTTATGCTGCTAACTTATCTTCCATTTGCTGAAGAACACTTGCTTCTTGCTAAAAGGTTGAACCGTTGAGAAAAAATTTACGTCACGACGTCCACGCAAGTTATCACAAATGACAGGGAGCAAGGTGATTTGATTTTCAGCATTGCATGACCATGAATCTATCAAACCACGCACTGTAAAATTGCACTTACAGTTGCTAACATTCTGTGTGAACTAGGTAGCAAATGTTGCCAAACATCATATGACATAAGATTATATCAGTAATCAACAGTATTTTACGTGGGCATCCATTTTCTTCAGTTATTTTTCTGCACCAGACAACTGGAATACACACAGGTTGTAATTATGATCTGCTAGCTGTGAATTTCCGACTTTCCGACAACTCTGAAATGCAGCATTACTTCTGAGTTCTTTGTTATTTGTTTACATGGACTGTATGGTGATATACTGTATATAGCAAAATATTTTTTATGTATGACAGCGCATACATCGCATTGTTGTATGTATGGAATCTGCTATAAGCTATGTTTTAATGGTTCAGATACTAAAGCTAGCTAGCAAGCCAACGTTACTTATTCTCCATATAGCCTAGAGGAGATGAAGGCAGCTCATCACATTCAAATAAACTGATAATTAAGTATGTCAACACCATGAATGTGCCATGGGAATATACAGATTTTGTATTTATTCATCTCTCTGTCTCTTTTGGGGTAGGAACATTCTCATGAGCCCCTTTGGGTTTCTTTATCTCACCCACACAGGTTGCATTCTTTTATTTTGTCTTTCCCAGTGTTTTTTTTTATAATTTGTGCAAATACACTAAAACTATAATGTACCTAAAAGCGTGTAAAACACAATTCAAGTACATAATTTATTTGCTGCCCTCCTGCCAAGCCCTCTGTGAGCGACGGCCTGCAGCGAGACTCAATACTGAGAACTCTCCTTCAGCTTAGCCAGCCGCCAGCTTGTAAATCCGAAGGTTAGACGGTCTGATGTGTGTTTGACTTTTTTATAAGGTCTTAGGTACACAGAGAAGCACTTCGACAAACATTGTTGACATTTTTATGTGCGTGTTTGTGTGTGTAGGGTTCAGGTTTTATGTGCAGAGAAGGACGACCTACATAAGGATTGACACAGCCAAACTTTTGCACATGCCTCTTACCATCTCTCTCTAAGTACCAGGGGTCACCAGGTCAAACTCCTTGTACTGTACACAAAATGCACTCTATATATACATGACTCCCATACTCTCTTCACCCATCCATCCATCTTTCTTTCTCTCTCTCTCCATTTCATCATATGCCATTTGGAGGATGCTTTTATCTGAGTGCATAGGAATCAAATTGGTTTCAATGCCTGAATGGGAATCAAACTGATAACCTCTGTTAGTTAGATCAATATGACACATTGACATGTTTTTTTTTTTTATTATTATTATTTTATGTTATGATGTTTTATTGTTATTGGATTGTATCAGGGCATCATTGTAAAAGAGGGCATCTGCTCTCAATTGACCACCCTGAATAAATAAAGGTAAATAAAAATAAATAATAAAATATATTGGGCAGATATTGATCTTTCATTAAATCCCAGATATCAACAAGTAAATGCCATCCGCCTTTGGTATTATGGAGGTTCCTCCCTGACCACAGCTATGTAAAAACAGTTAGCAAAATCTGACATTTTTTTATTTTTTTTTTGCACATTTTATTTATTTATTTATTTATTCAATTGCTCAAAATATATTTTGTAAATTAATTCTTCATGTAAAGGCAGTAAAGTATTCCAGAGTTTCCCCTACCATTGAACAGGTGTGGTGGGTCACCCTGCCTTAAAGAACTGCTCACCCTTAAAACAAGTTAGTTGCAATGGAGAGTTTTAGTGTCCCATCATGGTCTAATTGTTGATTCAGAGGTTTTTCCACCCAGACAAGAAAAAAAATCTGGAGGGAAATACTGAATACATGTAAATTATTGGCATGAAAATGGTCAAATTGACTATCGGCACAAAATAATGGCTATCAGCAGCTTCAAACCAAAAAGATCAGTCTCTCTCTCTCTCTCTCTCCCTTAGTCTCTCCTTCCCTCTCTCTCTCTCACTATCCCTCTATGGAAAATCGATTGAGCCCAGCGCCCCGTGTGGTGGTCATGGACCTATTTGCCAATTTAAAAGTGATTCTGACTCTTTTTACTCTCTTTCTTTTTCTTCTCTCCACTCTGCACCCTTCAACCCTCCTCCACCCTCCTAGATAATCAGAATAATAATGTGAAGTTTATTGATCCCCGTAGGGAAATTCACTTTTCTCTTGCCTCCTCCTGGGATGTAAGAGGTCAGGGTCTTGACCAAGGACACTTTCAGCGAGGCGGGGGTTTGAATCCAGCTCCTCCGGTTGAAGTCTGGCTAAGATCGGGCCGCTGTTCGCGGTTCTGATCATCCCTCTTTGTGTTTTTTTCTCTCCGTCCCCCCCAGATGGAAACGAGGAAGCGTCTGGCCAAGATCGTGCTGGTGTTCGTGGGCCTGTTCGCTCTGTGCTGGTTCCCCAACCACGTGCTCTACATGTACCGCTCCTTCCACTACCACCAGATGGATGTGTCTCTGGCCCACCTCGTCATCACCCTGCTGGCCAGAGTCCTCAGCTTCTCCTCCTCCTGCGTCAACCCCTTCGCCCTCTACCTGCTCAGCGAGAGTTTCCGCAGGCACTTCAACAGGTCTGGTCCTTTAAAGTGATGATGAACTTTGGTAGTATCTTGGGTTGTGTATCTTCCTCCGTGATAAAGCCCCAAAATCAGTGATTCTGTGATCTGTTGCTCCGGTAGAGGAGACTGGAGAATTGTGTTTTTTTTCTCTCTCCATTCTCTGCCATTGTATGGAGGAACAGTCTGAAAATCACACTTCTAGCACATAAAGGAACGCCGACAAAAACTTATGCCGATGGAACAAAGCAAATAGTACGTTTATCAATAATTGTCGGTGAAAAAAGGTGCGAGACAGGACTTTGACAAAGCAGATTCTGCCAATATAACGAGTCTCTCACTTTTTTTGGCCTATTTTTTTCACAATAGAGACGAGTAAGCTAGCTAATACGCACAGAGAGAGATGAAATAGAAACATCTAGTGAAGATTAACCACTTTTAACAGTTGAAAGCAAGGAAATATTACGCTGCAAATTCCAGCATGCAGTTTCACTCAGAGAAAAAAGAGAAAATTGTGTTGTGGCGAGGGCTAACATCTCTTAGGCTAGCATGAAACAGACTGACCAGGTGAATCAAGGTGAAAGCTACGATCCCTTATTGATTTCATTTGTTCAATGCACTTCACTCCACTAAAGGAGAGATGTAGATGAAGGGAGGAGACAGATAAGGAAGGGATTGTTAAGCCTGCAGACAAGTGAAACCTGGATTGTGCCAAAATGTGACGCTACTCAATATTAGCAAGGTGTTGCCAATGTTTTGCACACTGTGTATAGACCATGGTAAATTACAACAGTAGACTAATCAAAACTTTCCAGAAGGCCGATCAATTGTAGAGCTCTGAGCACTCAAAAACAGATTTAGGAAACGACTCGGCGGTGAGTTCATTTTGCACAGTGAATGGACTCCATAACTTCAGCGCAAAATGAAGTAATCACGGCCTAGTCATTTTCTAAATCTCTTTTTGAGTGCTCCCATTTCGACTAAACATCCCGCAACTTTTCATTATTCTACCTTAGCAGGAAGGAAACCCTCTTCAAAACTAAGTCTTCATTCTAAGTCTGGCACAATCACCCTCCAAAAAAAACAACAACCCCGAAACGACAGGGACGGGCTTTGTGCTTTAATTTGGGTCAGATTTGCAGGCAAATCCTGACACTCCAAAAGCAGCAGAAAATAGATAGAAAAAATAAAATGTGCCTATGGGAAGCAATTCAAATGGGGATGTAGAATGCAGCACCAACCATAATTCACCTGACTTATGATTTATCTCTCATTATACAAAGGGTAATTTCAACTAAGGCCTGTGATTGGTCAAAGTGTGATAATTCCCATAAAGTAACAATAAACAAGGCCATGCCATCTCTTGTTGTAACCAGGGAGCTAGTTAGCAATCTATATTTCACTTGTTTTATATTATTATGTATGTAAACTACTTTGGAGAAAACTTTTCATACACATGCAGTACACATTTGTATAAAAACCAGAATACTGCATCTAGTTGCGGTCATACTGCTGTACCCATAATCACAGTAAAGAAAACCCTTTTGGGTTTTATTGCAATAACAACCTACACATAGCAGCTGTATGTTGACCTGCTCAGAGCTTTTGCCTCCCATCCATTAGCCAGCTGCACTGTGGCGCTGTACTGTACTGTACTGTATTGTACTGTATTGTATTCTTCATATTCTACTCCACTCTATTCTATTTAATTATGTTCTATTCTATCTAGTGTAGTATAGTGTTTATTTATTTTATTCTGCACAGTGTTTCTGCAGGTTTCAGAGAGACAAATTTAAGACTTTTTAAGACTTTTTCAATGCTACCTGTAATTGAATTTAAGAACAAAAAGCAACCAAAAACTGCCTATTTCAGATTGAACATAGCAAATGAAAGGTCTGGAACTATTAAATGGCCGTTTAAGTAAAAAGACTCCAGGAAATTAATTGTTTACAGACATGATGTCCAATTCTGTTCATTAAAGCGGATGCAGTGAAAACAGGACATGTTTTGCATATTGTATTAAGCCTGTTCTGCTTTACAAACCTGTGTGCATCACACTAAACAACGCCAAATGCAAACAATCTGTCAACACCACCATTTGAATAAATTAAATTGAATTATTCTTAATCAAAAAGACTGTATTCATTATTCATATAGTCATTACCTAGTGCAAAAACATGAAGGCCTCTAAAATCTGCATTTAAGACATTTTAAGACTTTTTCAAGGACCTGCAGATGCCCTGTCCTTTCCTACAGTGGTTGTCAGCGTGGGGTCCGGGGACCACCAGGGGTCCTTGAGGGGGTTCCAGGGGGTCCACAGCAAACTGATGAATTGTTACTGTAAACAGCATTATTTAATTTACAAGCAGTTAACACAATTAGAAATTACTTTTGGTCATAGTTTCTTTGTTATCTCTCTACCTACAATAGTTATACGATAGTCATGGAATTCTGGACAAAATCATATCTAACAATAAAAATATTCTCAGATTTGGGCCCGAGAGACAAAATCTCATCAAATGGGGGTCCGTGTCCCTAATGTGGACTAAATGAGGGGTCCTGGATATGAAAAAGGTTGAGAATCACTGCTTTAGTATTCTTAGAGTTGACTCCTTGCCTTTCCTCCCCTCCCTCAGCCAGCTCTGGTGTGGTCGAGGTCCTCGCCCCGAGCGCCAGGCCAGCTACCTGCAGAGCACCTCCCACATCCGCCTCACCTCCATCAAGAAGACCACGCCCAATGCCGCTGCCGCCGCCGCCGCCGTCATCATTCCGGCTGCCAACGGCAACTCCAACAGACAGGAAGTCGCTCTGTGAAATGAGACGCTGGGAGCCGGACACCGTGATTTTCAGCTTCACATCAACCCAGGAGTTCTGCGGAGACGGGACCTCCGCAGGTACGAGACCAGGCGAGGTATTTTCATACAAACATCAAAGGAGTTTACATCGCACGGATTGGTGGAACAAACTCTGCAAGCCTCGATCGTACCGGTCGACTGATTTGGTCGCTTCTTTCCAAGTTGAGTCAATCATATGGATCCTCAACTTGGCCACCAAACAAAAAAGTGCCTCTGGGAAATAGGAGGTCAAAGAGAAGTCAGAGGGAACCGCAAAAACACCTTCCCGTCAGACTGGAAATGCTTCACTTTTCTACAGCTGCAACACTCAAAATGGACCATTCATTGAAAAATGTTTGGGAAAAATCAGACAACTCACAATCCCAAACCATAAAGAAGCTGGAAGAAGTCCACTTTAAAGGGGGGGAGGGGGACTACATTGGTTAAGAAACCCGGAGTCCGGCGCTGAGTGGATTGACAGCATGGTTGCCACACTCGCATGTCTGCTGTGAAAGCTTGTTTCTCTGTGCTACGCTGCTGGAACGCTTATCATCGACTGACATACGAAGCCATTTTCATCGATTTTTTTGGCAATGCTGTGTTGATGCCGGAGGGGGAAATTTGTCTTTTCGTCTTTTCATAAGGAGGTCAGCCACAGAGCAACTTCTCCGGAGCTGGGAGGGCTTCAACGTCTCGCCCAGGGACGGTTCGGTGAACACTCGGGATCATTGGAGGATTGAACCCGGGACCTTCTGGTTAGGGGATGGTCTCCAATTTCGCAGATTAATGGAATGCGGTTCTAGCAATTAAACACTGCCTGAAGCCCTGGACGCCCAAATATCTCCCTTGGCTTGGAGGAAAAACCTCTTTGGCCGATTGGTAGATGTTTTGTTCACACCTGATCTGCTACGCTCTGTGTCCACCAGGTACAACTCTTTTCTTTAAGCTAGTAGCGCTAAACAAAGCATGCTAAGCCCTGAGCGCTGTTGGAAACATGCAACAGCGCCTCCTTTCCATTGAAAATAAGTTGAAAAAGAAGAAGAAAGTTTCCTGGTGGACCCACAGCGCAACACAGCCATTGGTACAGTCTCTGTCAATGCTTTTTATTGCTGCTTTGGCATGACTTTACAAGTGATGAACTATATGTGCACAGATGGACATGAATTCAAAAACAACCACTTGCAGAAAACAATCATGCTGTGATGTACTTTTGATAGCATTTTGATGTTTCGTTTTCCCTCTTTAATATGCAACTTGTTTGATGTGTTTTCCAGTGCCAGGCATGCTTCAAATCAGTGTCGGAGATTAATGCTTGAATCGCACACTGTCATGTGCAGATGACTCACACACACACACACACACACACACAACACACACATTAACTGTTCCTCTGCACACACAAACTCCCAGACTGCAGCAATTTTCCCATGCTTTGACAGAAATCAATGTCGCCGTTAAACAGTAAACGTTGTGAGAGTACATGTTTCAGTGCTGCCTAACTACCGGTTGTCACCAGCGGTACTTAGCCCTTCAAACAGACTATCAGACGAAAATGGAGCTGAAATTACAGCAGGTAGGTGGTAGCGGAAGAGGCTGAAGGCACCTGTTGATGGCTATCAGCATGCACTGGAGGGAGCAGTGGAGTGGTGGGTGGATAGACGGATATTGGTCCCTCAAACTCCTGACATGTTATTTACTGGTGTTGAAGTCGAGCAAAAAAGGAAGCCATCCGCCTTTTAGCTGACATCCTTATCCAGAGAATCTCATAACAAGTGAGCAGGTAGAGGTTCAGAGTTTCACTCAAAAACACTTCAACACGATCCATTGCAGGGACTGAGCCTGTGGTTAGAGGACAACCACAACAACCAGTCTTCTACTTTTTGCCAGTCTTCTACTTTAGTACCAATTTTTCAATTTTTTTGGGGCTTTGAAGCCAAGTCCCAACGGAGCGGATGAGTGTTGCAGTAGCGGTCAGACCCAACACACACTAATGCAAATCTCGGCTGCAATTTTTAATATTCGGCTAGAAAATGTAGACTCAGTTAAAAAATGTAAGAGCTGTAAAATCAAACAGCAAACCGTAATTCACTGGTTTTCAGTTGTGTGCCGCCATCTTGACCACGTTTACATGGACAGCAAAAATTCGATATAAACCCCATAAAGACAACAGTCTGAATAAGAAATTCCCATGTAAACAGCATTTTCTGATTACCTGAACCTGAATAAGGTCATAGTCGGAGTAGGCAGAATCACATTAAGACACGTGGAGCATTCTGATTTTAGTCTCATTATTGAAGGGCATTTTAGACTGCGTAAACACCTGAATCCAACTAGGAGTCTCTATTGGAGGATTGGAGCGCGTTTCCAGAGGAAAAAGACGACTGACAGCAGAAAAAATAATCCCAACATTTTGAAACGTTCGTCTGTTTGTACCTTCAAAAAAGTCTTAAACTTTGTCCTGTTAATCGGACTTTGCTCCGCAGCATGTAAACAGGAAATGAAATAGTTCTATAAGCAACACATGGAAACAGCTTAATCTGAATAGTGTCTTATTTAGAATAAAGCCA
This sequence comes from Centroberyx gerrardi, assembly GCF_048128805.1. Classification (NCBI taxonomy): domain Eukaryota; kingdom Metazoa; phylum Chordata; class Actinopteri; order Beryciformes; family Berycidae; genus Centroberyx; species Centroberyx gerrardi. The sequence continues at coordinate 25,422,099 of NC_136014.1, forward strand.
ATTGTTGGATTATTTGTCCATGTAAAGGTAGTCATTGACTTTCATACATTACTTCTGATTGGTGGAGCTGACTACAGGCTCTTGAGACTCTCATACCCAGAATGCCACTGGTGTGTCAGGAACAAAATACATTAGAACGGCTGCAAGAACCTGGATGATGATGATATGTTGATGAAAACTAGCTTCCGGCTGCACTTTAGGAACAAACAACATCTACAGTATTTGCATCTATTTCTTATGTTTATCAGTCAGTACAACCACAGATTTCTGTTGGCCACTGAGCAGCTCAAGGGAAACTTGGCAGTAGTTTCTGAAGAAGAACTGATCACACCCAAACTTTCCCATCATCGCTCATAATCCAGTTTTGACAGTTATTATATGAATAACAATAGCTACTCTCAGTCCCCATTGCTTTAAATTCTGGGATATTTCAGCTGGAATGGAAGGTACAACACACTAATGTTATTAAATGGGACAGGCAGTAACCACTCTTTAATTTGATCACCTAAGCATACAATTATCCGATCACTTACTATGCCGAAAATAATATAATATAATAATTCAATCTCTGATAATGGCTATCTTCCCTGAATCCAATCACACCAATCAATCTAACTGTAGCCATGACGAGAATAATTAAGAGAAATATTGTGCCGCTGATCTGGCAGCTGAAATCAGATCGCTCTCTCGCTCCTTCTCTCTCACTTCTTTAGTATCTCTTCATCTCTCTCTCTCTCTCTTAGTTTCTGCTTCTCTCTTGTGTAATTGTCCTTCGCACCAACCTCCTTTTCTCTCTGTCTTTCTGTCCCTCCCTCCTTTCTGCTTTTCTCTTCTCTCTCTCCCCATCTCTGTTTCTCTCTCTCTCTCCTCTATCTCCACCCTTCTTCTCTTTTATTTTCTCTTCTCTCTCTCCTTTGTTTTCTATCTCTTTTGCTCTCTCCACCCTTCGTCTTTCTTTTGTTTTCTCTTCTCTCTCTCCTTTTTGTTTTCTATCTCTTTTGCTCTCTCCACCCTTCGTCTTTCTTTTATTTTCTCTTCTCTCCCTCTCTCTTACGCTATCTCTCTCTGCATCTACTCTGCTTCTTTCTTTTGTTTTCTCTTCTCTCTCATTTTTGCTATCTCTCTGTCTCTACCCTGCTTCTTTTTTCTTTTCTCTTCTCTCTCTCCCTTTCTCTCTTTTGCTTTCTATCTCATTTGCTCTCTCCACCCTCCTTTCTTTTGTTTTCCCTTCCCCTTCCCCTTCCTCTCTTTTGCTCTTTATCTGTCTCTACTCCGCTTCTTGCTTTTGTTTTCTGTTCTCTCCCTTTCTCTCCTTTGCGTCTCGTCTCTCCTTTTCTCTCCTCCTCTTTCTTTTGTTCTCTCACTCTCTATCTCTCGCTGTCTCCCTCTTATCTACTTGCCTCCTTGCTTCTCTCTCTCTCTCTCTCTCTCCCTGCCTCTCTCTCCCATCCTGGCTCTAATAATCTGTTTTGATGCACAGAGCGCTTCATGCTGGGAGGGGGACAATTACAGCGTAGCGGTGTTCAGATGGGGCGTGTTGGAGCCCGTCACGTGTGCTCCCCCTCCCCGGCCTCATTGCCAGTCCGGTCACGGTCGCCGCCGGCGGGAACGGACAGAACCGACCGCCGCGGGACAAACGATACGGCAAAATATTATGACCTGATGTCGTTTAAGCCTGACATGAGTTATGGCTCTGCAGTGAACGTATGCACTGTCCTCAAGCGTTGTCGTCATTTCGGAGGGTTCGAATTCTATCCAGATCCTTTTGTTTTGTTTTGTTTGTTTGTTTTTTTGCCTATGGTGAAAATGAATGGGATTTTTGGATACAGTTCGGCAATCGTTCTGTTGTTAAAATGGGTGAAATAATGTAAGTAGAGATGACATACAGTGTGATGAAGTTATTACATATTTTTTGGCACGTTACAGAATTTTTACATTGCGTTATCCTCGCGTCATGAAGCCATGAAATGCTGGAATGCTAAGCTATGTAAGGCATTCTGGGAAATGTAGGAACTCACTAACTGCAGTAGAAGTAGACGAGGCAGGATGAGGGAAAGTGGGAACACCAAAATAAGTAAAATACAACACTTCATCATAAAATAACTCCTAGAATGCATTGAGCATCACAGACTGATGATGTATAACATAAGTGGATTTTTCCTTTAAAGGTAAAGTAGAGTGGGTGTATCAGTGGAGTTATCAAATAGGCTCCTCCCATTACAGATTGGTTGAATAGGCTCACAAAACTTCCAGAGGCTGAAGGTCACATAAAATAAGTGTTGTCCCTGGTTACAACTAGTCCCGTTTGACCCAAACATGGAAACATGGCTTTTGTTATATTATTTACCAATGGATAAAGGCAGAGGTGGAGACTCGAGTCACATGACATGGACTTGAGTCAGACTCGAGTCACAGTTTTAATTGCTTGAGACTTGACTTGATGCATGAAGAGAAGACTTGAGACTTGACTTGACTTGGGTTCTGGTGACTTGGGACTTGACTCTGACTTGTACTTTGATGACTTGAAAAGGTTTCTAAAGTCTTGACTTGAGATCTTGTGTTTGTGTAAATGACTTAGATTGAAAGTGATGAGATTTGTTCCAGCAGACGACTGAATTTAAATTCTGTTTTCTGAATTTGTATGGAATGATTGAATTTATTGAAGTTGAAACTGATTATAGAAATCAAACTCATGATGCTCTTACCAAGTTTTTATCCTATTAAAACCATATTGCATTGAAAAGTCCTAGATATTTAGTTTTCTTTAAGATATTAAATTGATACTGGACTCTTGACTTGTTCTGACTTGACTTGCTGTTCTACATTTAGACTTGAGACTTGACATAATGACATGGACCTGACTTGGTAATCTACATTTAGACTTGGGACTTGACTTGGGACTTGTGCCTCAAGACTTGAGACTGACTTGAGACTCGAGCAAAGTTGACTTGGTCACACCTCTGGATAAAGGTAAACTTAGTGCTACAATATCTTTGGGAAACATCACTACCACTATTCCAGGTCTATTCTGTTCTGGGCTGGGGGCCAGGCGTCTCCAGAGAGACGATACACAATTATCATATAAAGGACTTTCGTTAGTAGGGATCAAGGGATCAGAAGTTCTGTCCTTCGTCCCGGGAAAAGAAAACTTACTGAGGTAAACTTTAACAGGAATAAAAATATTTACTTGGAAAAACGCACTGCCTTGATAAAACTTATTTGGGAAGACGTAAAGAAAAAAATCACCTGGGAAAAAGTTTCAGGGAAATCTTCCGCAGGAGAACATCTCAGAGAAAACACACCTGGCTTAAACTTAACTGGGGAAAAATTACCTGGGAAAACTTTCTTGGCCCTGAGTATACTTTATTTGCATATATAAAAATGAAAAAAACACACGAAGGATGGAGGAAAAAAGATGAGTGCAGGTGAGATAAAAAAAAAAAAGAAAACATCTTAAAGCAAAGAAAAAATCACACAAACACAAATGAAGACAAAAGAGGACAAAACAAAAAGTATTTATCAAAATTAAGGAAAACATTAAAACAGAACTACAGTAATGAGAAAAAAAGGAAAACAGAAGTGAAAATATAGAGTAATGTGTTGAAATGAATTAAATGGAAAGTGTATTCTGCTAAAGGAACCTGGTGCTGAACCGTGCAAAGCTGACAAAGTCTGTGTAAAACTTCATTGTGGTGTTTAAATATGTGTGTGCTTTTTGTTTAATAATGCTACCTCTATTTATTTTTCCCTGTTTAAATCTTACGCTTGGCTTAGTTGTATAATTTGTGTATTCTTGATGGTTTGATATGCAAACCGAGTTTTCTTTTTTTGAATGTGTTGCCACCACATTGATGCATATTGTGTAGTCAGTGCCCTTAATAAAGTACAATCACAGGTTCCCGGCTGTGTGTGTGTGTGTGTAGGTGTAGGTGTGTGCGCGCGCGCGTGTGTGTGTGTGTGTGTGTGTGTGTGCAAGTGAGATAAGAGCAGTTAAACAGTAATTAACACTGACAACAAGCAGAACTGTGAAAGTTACATGGATTTGCTGATTGATTGATTGATAATTGCTGCTCTGGGCGTCTGTTCATACTTCTGTGTGTGTGTGTGTGTGTGTGTGTGTGAGCAGAATCCATTGTGGCTCTGCATGTCTATTTTGCAGCGTGATAAAGACTGAGCTCCGCCGGACAGAACATCTACAAACTCCATTTCCCGAACTTTGATGAGAAGAAAGATCAAAAGCGGCAAAGAGAACGCTTTGGTTTGACTGGGTTCAATAATTTGCCAGCTTCAGATTGGAAGAGTGTGAATAAGAGCGGAAAAAGAGCGATAAGGATGTGAGGTGAGGTGTGAGGAAACAAAATGCTTCTTGCAAGGTCTTGGGCTCCGGAGGGAAGTCGGCCCTCACAAGTCCACTGGACTGGATTTGATGCAACTATTGATGGGACTGTGGATGAGAGTGGGGTGATGATGGTGTCACGGGAGGAGAATCGGGAGGACAAGAAGATGCATAGTCATGAGCGGTTTGGGTTTTTGAAGGCCAATACTGATATTTATGGATTATATTTTTGAGTCCTGCTGGTTCTCCACTGCTCGAGAGTTAATTGGATTCACCTGTTCTAATCAGAGACCTAGGACACCAGTGCTGAATCCAAATGTCTGGACTTCAACAGTTTTGCAGACTTGTGGACTTAACAGTGTGTTCCTGTGAAGTCCAGGAGGGTTTAGGGCTGTCCGATGTCAAAATCCATCAAGTCCACAAGGGCTCTCGTGCGGGTTTTTGGGGACGCTCCATGCAGACTTCCAGCGAGTCCGCTACCTTGCAGACTTCTCTGGCAATATTTCCAGAGATCAGGCAGATCGAAAAGAAGATAAACAACAACAAAGGCAGATGGCAACAGGTGGCAACAATTCACCCCTTTTCGGCAGTCCCGCACCCCCGCTGCCCTTCTGAGCTCACACAGTCACGCTGAGCACTTAAGTCAGCATCAGGATACGTAAAACTGTGGCCCGCCAAGCAGAGGCGTTGTTAGGATCTTGAAACATTGGGGCACCATTGCACCATTTTCAAGTTATTTCAGAGTAAAATTAATATAAGATGTGAGACACTGTGCTCTACCAAAAGGTTCGTGCGTAGGCTGGCTTTCACAACATGAAATCAAAATAAAATGAGTGCAATCTCAGTTCTCATTCAACTTCATTATTATTTTTATTTTCAGCAGCAGGAGTAAAACCCTTAGAAAAAATAAGAGCCTTGACGTTGATGAAGCAGTCATATTGTGAATTATATATTGAATGCTGGCGTACACAAGTCTGGTCTAAGTTTTCTGTCAGAAAAACTGCGGCAATCCAAGAGTTCAGTCAACAATCTTTAATAATGTCCCACAGGAGTAAAGGCAGATGTGTACATTGAATCCTGTATCCAGTATGAATAAACAGCCACTTATCATTTGTGAAGTTATCTGAAGGAACATAGGCAAGAACGAATATATAGTTAGTGCAAACTGTTCTGAACAATCAAGGAAATAACTACAATAATGCTAGACTGTATGTTGCCAATGCTTTGTTCAATTTTGAAAATTGACCAACCCACGGGGGTATTCCATCAAGGCAGATACAGGAAAATCCTGGCTTATTTTGAGAAGTCTCGCTAATTTAAGTGAGAGGGCTGTGGCTTATAGGATTCCCTGCTCAGTAACCACGGTAACTTATACCGCTGAACTAGCCTGCTCCGTAGCGGGCTAACTAGCTGTGTTTCAAAGAATTTCCAACAGGCGGAAACAGAATCCCAAAAGACATTTCCGTCAAGTGTCTTTTCACGCTCGCATCACTTTTGTCATGTCCGTGTTCGGAAACATAAGTTCAGACTTTTTTCTCACAATGTGACCATGCATGAATTTACGTGTTTACTTTAGTTCCAAAGAACGTATTAATAAAAATAAACAAGGTAAGAAAATCATGTCTTACCACTTTCACTGTCTTCAAAAGCCAATAGGTTAATTGACATAGGCCTAGGCTATATAAGCAGTGCATCTAAAGACCAGTTACAACCAACTATGGCATGTCCATTCCTCAACAACCCTGTGGATGAAGGTGCTCAGATTCTACACAGAGCGTTTACACCACCAGCCCCAAGGGTCTTCAGAGACAGAAGTAATCCACTGGGCTTCCCTGATGAGTATCTGTGGGAGAGGTACAGGTTCAGGAGGCCCAGCATAGTTTACCTATGTAGTCTGCTGGAACCACACATAAGGAAGCACACTCACCGTAGCCAAGACCTGACCACTGTTCAGTCTGTCTGCATAGCTCTGCGTTTCTTTGCATGTGAGACATTCTTGTACAGTGTTGGTGATGCAGACTGTCTTGCAAAGGCAAATGTATACCGGGAAATAAGAAGGGTATACCTTGCTCTAAAGCAGTACCTGAATATTTTCATCACTTTCCCTGGTCATCTTGAAACACAAAGAATCAAGGAGGCGTTTTATTCAATTGCAGGTATGTGACAGTTAAATAAATGTAAAGTAGCCTACAGGTTGACAAGCCTCTATTAATTTAATCCTCTCCTTCAGGCTTCCCCAGTGTTATAGGCGCAATAGACTGTACCCATGTGCGTATCCAGGCCCCATCTGGACCTGTGGAGGCAGACTATGTCAATCGGAAATCTTTCCATAGCCTAAATGTACAGGTACGTACTGGGGGCAGCTGTCCATACACTGTCAGGCAGAATAGTAATAATTGGATTTGGATGAAATGTGCACATCTGTGATAATACATCAAATTAGTTTTGATGTCAACACTTCTTTGGATTTGGGGACGGAGGCTATCCCTGTATGCCGTACTTGCTGACACCCTACCCAGAACCAGCAACAGAAGCGGAGAGGGCCTTCGACCATGCCCACCCAAAAACCAGGGCACGAATTGAGATGGTTTTTGGCCAACTGAAATCTAGGTTTCAGTGCCTAAACAGCCTCAGGGTTACTCCAGACAGGGCCTGTGATATCATTATAACCTGTGCAGTCTTGCACAACATTGCCACCCTACGCCGTGAGAGACTGGGAAGACATTGACCCAGCCCTTCAGGAACCCATAGATGGAAGAACTGTGCGGGACCTTTACAAAAATACCTACCGTATTTCCTCTAATATTGGCCCGGGCCTTTATTTACCTCAACTGCAGAGGGTACCAGGCCTTTATTGGAAGCAGGCTTATATTAGAGACAGGCCTTTATTTCTAATTCCCTCTGTTTGATAAGTATATTTGCTCATATTTTAGTATGAAGTTTGATTTTCTGATCTGCTTCTGTTGGGGTACGTTAGGTAGCCGTGCTTTTGTTACTGCAATGCGTTACGATAATTACGGTAATCGACGACGGCATGCTCCAGAGACTTTCGCCGGCCTGTGGCACTTGTACGTTACTACAAACTACAATTACAAACAGGCACCAGGTGTTTACCGGTATCCACCGTTGTTTGCATGTACGCTGAAGCTAACTGAAGCTAACCGAAGCTAAAGTAGAATCTATACAATTATATCATATCGCCGTTTATTTCGATGCGCGAGCTCAGTCCACCTGACGGCCCTCTGTTCTGTCGGCGGCATGGAGGTTTCGGTGCGCCGAGGACTTACTGCCGACGCTTCGAGTTTCCCGGGGACACGGTTCCGGCCAGTGCCGATAGCTGGGCGCCGATTTGTCCCCGGTGATCCGGCCGAGATTGCGGCGGGGTCCCGACGCCGATGCGTCACCGGGTGTCCCCGATAGGTACGGGCCGTGGGCGCGGTGGAGAGGACAGCGGTGGAGAGAGGAGACGGACACGGTCCAGCCATATACTGGTTTTGACCTAGTCTTGATTCCTTTGTTTTTTTCCCCGGCCTGTATTTGAGGCCGGCCTTTATTTGTTCGTGTCGACCACGGCCCCGGCCGTTATCGGAGACCCGGCTTTTAATTAAGCGGCCACTATTAGAGGAAATACGGTATTTCAGTTAATCCCCATTTTATTCATGGTCACCTTTGTTTTGGAGTGAACCTTTTATTTAAAAGCTTAGCATTTATAATTTAAGAAAAAGAGTGTGCCAAAGTTGTTTTGAAGTTATTTATTCATTCACTCATTTTGTTCAAGCTGTGACGACAAAAATAAATAAATAAATAAAGTCCAAACCATGACCTTCTGCGGTGTTTAAATTTATACTTACATCCTTCTCCAGTTTCTTTATCTCCAACTGCAACTTCTTAATTTTTAACTTTCGGTACTCTATGTCCAGTTTCTGACTTTCAATGCCAATAAGCAGATGACGCTTGTAAATCGAACGGACATCCTGTGAAAGAGAAAATGTGTCAAAGAGTAGCTGATTATGTAGTTGGTAATAGCAATATGAATAGTTACTTACTTCATTCCTTGCTGAAGTACTTGTTCCGGTCATGTCCTGCAGCAAGGCGTATGGTTTTACATAATTTGAAGAATGCAGACACATCCAAAACATTTCACATTTGGTCTTACCTCTGGCATTTCTGTGACTGCAGAAATAGTCTCCTCATCAAGGGCCCTAGACATGCTGACGCCATCTCCCTGCAAATAGAAGAACACTGCAGTTGTTAAAGAAAAAGAAGAAAGAATTGCACAAGATGCACGGTGTTTTTACAAAATAAGGACTACTCACACATGGGTCAGGTAAGCCTTGGGCATCTTCAGTTGGGGGATCTAGCAGGCATATAGTGTCTCCACTCACTGAAAGATATAGGCCTACCGTTAGTAATAATACCCAAAGTAATAAAAAACATCTTTATTAACTGTATTATGCCAACACTTCTAATACAGTTAATAAAGTTGTTTTTTATTACTTCAGGGTTGTTGTTTGTTGGTCCACATTTGAGCCACATGATTCTGCGGGAGAACCCGTCTATACAGCCAGATATTGCAATGCCAAAAGGTTTTAATTTGTCATACCCGTCTACATGCCACAAGTAATTTGGACCCATAGAATAGTATGTGCGTCTAATAAACCTACGACGTGTCCGCGACAAGGTTCCGCGTGGGTTCAGTTCACGAAGCATTCACATTACCGTCTCCCTTTTAACACAGAGGCCATGTTTCTGCTTTAAAGTCAACCACATAGTTCTGTATCCAAACATCTGTCCAGGTCCGCGCAGCTCTGATAGGATGGCCCTTCTGATGTCACTTGTTGAAGAGTAGCCGCCCCGTCCTCAGTCCTACTTCTTTCAAGCGTGCTTTCAGGGTTCCACGGGACATTTTAATGTCATGATATGTTGAAAGCATATCGAGAATTACATCATATGAATGTCCTTTGTTAAAATATTTCCTTATGATTTCAATCTCCTCTTCCATCGTTTCAAACTCAGTTTAAAATTTGTGCAAGGACACTGCTGAGAGTAGTACACAATAGAAACAGGAAATGACATTGAACTGTCGCCAGGGACTTGGGTTCTGTCCAATCACAAACAAGAAGTGTTGTCCCACCTTTTCCGTAATCTGAAATGTTGTTGTGTTTTGTGAAATGTCATTGTGTTTTGTGAAATGTTGTGTTTTGTTAAATGTTGTGATTTGTGAAATGTTTTTTTCTGAAATGTCGTTGTGTTTTGTGAAATGTCGTGTTTTCTATAATGTGTTTTGTTAAATGTTGTGTTTTGTGAACTGTTGTTGTGTTTTGTGAAATGTTGTGTTTTGTGAAATGTGTTTTGTTAAATGTCGTGATTTGTGAAATGTTTTTTTCTGAAATGTCGTGTTTTGTGAAATGTTGTGTTTTCTGTAATGTGTTTTGTTAAATGTGTTTTGTGAACTGTTGTTGTGTTTTGTGAAATGTTGTTGTGTTTTGTGAAATGTTTTGTTAAATGTCGTGATTTGTGAAATGTTTTTTTCTGAAATGTCGTGTTTTGTGAAATGTCGTGTTTTCTATAATGTGTTTTGTTAAATGTTGTGTTTTGTGAACTGTTTTATTCTGAAATGTCGTCGTGTTTTGTGAAATGTTGTGTTTTGTGAAATGTTTTATTCTGAAATGTCGTCGTGTTTTGTGAAATGTGTTTTGTGAAATGTTTTATTCTGAAATGTCGTCGTGTTTTGTGAAATGTTGTTGTGTTTACTTAATTCAGGTTAAGGGCTTCCCACAGAAAAGTGCAGTATTGATCAATTACACAATAAATATCGAATCAAACAAACTGCATCAGATCAGAGGTGGACGACACTGACTGGCTGATATCTGATTTTTAATAAAAGCCCAATATCGCCTCATATATCAGGCATATACCTACCCAGGTTAAAGTTGGATTCAATTCTTCTACTGTGGCCTATTGAGCAGCTTCACTAAGCAGACTGGGGGTCGCTGCCTTGCTCAAGGGCAGTTGCTGAATGAGCGGAGTGTGTTTCTCATTCTGGATTCCAACCAGCAAACATCTGATCACAAACCAGCTTCTCTAATCACTAAGCGGCCTCCACCCCTATGTTTTGCTGTGACTAACAACTTAGCTGGCTCTATCGGAATTGTCCTGACGTGGTAAACCCCACCCATCTGGTTCTCCCAGCAGATTAAAACAAACGCAAAGTGTTTACCCTTGTGAATCACACAAACCTGACCTGACTGGTGAGCAGGGTCGGACACTTCCCAAGTCTCCAGGCAGCTGACACGACATCAGGGTGTTTCTTCTTTAAAAAGGAGACAAGACAGGCAGACAACTTTCTACAGAGATGCAGACGGCCGCTGTTGTCTGAAAATTTGCTTTATCTGAAAGGAAAGGACAGTCCATTTTTCGAGACAGCACGAAGGCTGAGAGGGACACAGAAGAAAAGATTCTGCTGGGATTCAAACTAAGGCCAGCATTGATAGATGTGCAGTTGCAAAGATAGGTAATTTAACCAGTTCGCCATCTATGATGCTGCTCCAGGCTGCTGGAGGCATATCACTCCATTAGGGGTGGGCGATACCGCAAAATTTGGTTTCAATCTGATACCAAGTAATACAGGACCAGAATCGCCGATATCGATACCGATATCGATACTTTTTATTATTAAAAGCGGCTTATGTACTTTCATGTAGGGGAGAGCAGTGTCATGATTTATGAGGTGAATGCATCATCAATAGGCTAAATCTGAATACATTTTCATGACCACTAAATGATTTGCCAAAGGTTAGCAATCATTGTAAGGTGAGTGGTAGAATTTCTACCTGCCACCTGTGAGACCCGGGTTTTTGCTTTCCACTGTTAACTACTTAATCACATGCATGTTAAAACACAGGACAGTTTTTAAAGGCAAATAACAAAAATATTTTTTTTTATTATTGTAAATTGAATGTGCAATTTTCCTTCCTCACTTAAGCACAGTGAGCTCTTTCCAAGAAGACAGAGGACTGTGATAACAGCTTCCTTCTGCTCACATAGTCTCTCCAACATACAGAACACAGAGTTCCACCTTGTTTCAACTGATTGTATCAGTTTGTGTTCTGGAAACTTCAGCTATTTCTGAATTTCTTTGAGCCTCTGTGCTGCTCTTGTGCTGTGGTGAAAGAAAGCTACTATAGCGCTGCATCTCTGCTGGATGTGAAGTAAATCAGGAAGAGCCTTAATGGAGTCTTTTACCACTAAATTTAAAGTGTGTGCAAAACATGGATAATGCGCCCAACCTGCTTTGCGCACTGCAGCAACCATATTGGCACCATTATCTATGACTACAGCCTGAACTTTGTCAGTTATGCCCCATTCATCAGTGATTCTTTTTAATTCTGAGCAAATGTTGTCAGCGCTGTGTTGTCCTGCAAAACTACAGGTTTCTAGGACATATGCTTGCATTTGCCAGTTCTCATCAATAACATGGCATGAGACAGTTAAATAAGCCTCTGTGGCTCTTGATGTCCACATGTCTGATGTGAGTACGACACTGTTTGCACCATCCAGAGATTTTTTCACTTTTGAGCGGCATTCTTCATACATTGCTGCTACTTTCCCTTCCATTAAACTTTTCCGACTTGGAATCTTGTAGCGTGGATCAAGTGTCTTAACAAAATTCCTAAAACCCTCATCTTCAACCACAGAGAGAGGTTGAAGGTCCTTTACAATCATTTCTGCAAGGCTTCTTGTAATATCCAGAGCTCTTGAGGAATCACCTAGGTGAAATAACAAAATAATTAGGTCTATAGCCTATGATAGACTACATGTAGCCTAAATATAGGAATCCTATAGCCTACCTTTCACACAAAAAGGTTGTTATATTCAGCCATTTTCATATTTCAGGTTTGAGGTATATTTTTTTCAATTCCATTAAAATAATTAATTTAGATAACAAGTTTCAATGGGCTGAATATATTATTTGAATGTCTGAATATAGTCTATATTTAATCAGTCTGCTAAAGTAACAGCTAATGATGACCAATTACAGTTTGAAAATGTAACATTAACCAATGCTGAAGATCCGATTTGACTAAAATATTAATTTCACTACTATATATACCTGGATATTACTCTGTCTCTGTGTCGGGGGTCTGTCTGAGGCATTTCCCTCCTCCCTTCTTTTCTGTTGCAGCTCAGAGTTCTCTTTCTCGTGGTTTTTCATGTGTTTAAACAAATTGGTGGTATTGCCACAGTAGCGAACAGCTTTCCTACATACATCGCAGTTCGCGGCGTTTTCATTGACAGCTGTAAAATAGCTCCACACGACGCTCCTCTTTCGTTGAGCCATCACTGCATGCATGCATGTTGGATTGGTGCCGGTAGTCAGGGTGCACGATGCGATAGTTTGAGTGCACACGACACGACGACAACAGCAGTGGAGAAGCAAAGAGTGCATGCATACACTAAGATGTTTGCACAGACAGTTCTACTCTTTGATGAAATGGGTACAACGTAGAAGAGAGAAACTGAAACTGGTATCGATCCTATTGACGCTAGAATCGATCTTCAAAAACGAGACGTAGTATCTGTAGTACCGATATTTTGGGATCGATCCGCCCACCCCTAGCTGACACGACATCAGGGTGTTTCTTCTTTAAGAAGGAGACAAGACAGGCAGACAACTTTCTACAGAGATGCAGATGGCCCCTGTTGTCTGAAAATTTGCTTTATCTGAAAGGAAAGGACAGTCCATTTTTCGAGACAGTAGGAAGGCTGAGAGGGACACAGAAGAAAAGATTCTGCTGGGATTCAAACCAAGGCCAGCATTGATAGATGTGCAGTTGCAAAGATAGGTAAATTAACCGTTTGAAACCCACTCTGACGAGCGCCAGCGGTTTCAGATATGATCCTCTGTCCCGACCACACAGTCCAAGTGTTTTTAGTGTGAAACGAACAAAGAAAAAAACTCTTGGAGAACATGAAAAGCTGCCATGTTTCAGCTGTCTCCTCCTTTGTCCGGGCTGTACAGGAGGGCAAGCCTTTTAATTCTGGTGTATAATTGATCTATGGGCTCTGAGGAGGCCATTATGAATGTTACTGAATATATTTATTGATGCAATCCTGAAACCCGGCTGAAGGCTATTGCAGCCAAAACACATTGGTTTTTAATATTAAAGTGTTGCTTAAAGGATTTGAACTATTGAATGGAAAAAATCATTTTGTATCATCATATTGAGTTGAATTTTTTCATTCATTTCATTTAAACATCCTGGTTCCACAGTTTGTATACAGTTTGGTTCTTTTGATTCATGAACTTTGGAGGTGCTGAAGGTTGCAACAGTTTTTGACTCAAGGATATTAATTATGCACCAGTTTTCAAGATGACTAAGTGAATGAATGGCTGACTGAGTGTATGACGTGTGAGTGAGTGAGTGAGTGAGTGAGTGAACAACCAAATAAACAAATGTAGCTGTAATTCGCATCCCTTACAAAAACGCCACATGTGAAAACCCACGTGAAATCAAATTTGGACACGTTGGTTACCCGTGAACGTCACATGTGAAATTTCCCATTTTCACCTATAAATTGTCTCATTGCATGTGAAATGAAGTTTTCACATGTGAAACAAATATTATATAGGTGAAAAAACGTTCATGTGAAAAACCCCCCCACTTAATCTAGAAATTAAAATGTTTCGTCACGTGACGTCAGAATGTGATGTGAGAAAAACTGTTCACGTGAATACCAACGTGTCCAGAAAACACGCGTGTTGAATCAACCCGGTCTCATGGCAGTTCGTGAAATAGTCACGAAATTTAATCTATTGATTCATGTACATGGACACGATTTTTCCATTTTTTTCGTGACACTCAGAACGACTTTCAAACTAATGTATTTCAATTGGAAGTATTTTTTGTGCCGGCAGCACGTTTTTTTTTCTGTCAGTCGGGACTCAGGAAATAGTGTGACATTGAAATAAAACGGCGGTGGATGGGCGTATGCATTTGCCTTCGATGCCGATGATCGGGGTTTGATTCCCAGCGTGTTCAAAGTACATTTCAACCGTAAGCCACATTTACATTTTTAACAAACGTTTTTCTTATTTAACCATGACCAAACCATTTCTCTAACCTTAACCAAGTTGTTTTAGTTGCCTAACCATAACCGTAACACAAGCTGTTTTATTTGCCTAAACTTACGTTTTCAAATTCGTGGTGGAGGAACGTAATTCAGGTCGTGGTGGAGGCACGTTTTTTTGGTCGTGTTCATTTCACGAAAAAAAAGGTTGTTTTTAGATCGTGTTCATTTCACGAAAAAAATGGAAAAATTGTGTCCATGTGCACGAATCAATAGATAAAATTTTCGTGACTATTTCACGAACTGCCGCGAGACCGTGTTGGTTGAATTCATGTAGATTTTCACGTGACTTTTTTTGTAAGGGAAATGAATGGGTTGTGATGCGGCCCCCATGCCATGCTCCTTTCTGTCCTGAAGAAAAAAAATCCAATTAACAGTCCTGCAGATAATTGCCTGCTGTACTAATAGGGCATGGACAAAACCTTGTTGCAGCATAAACAATTATACAGCACTAGTCAACATTATCGAGCAGTGTGTGATACAGGGTGACTGTGCAGTGTGGAAGTGGAGTACTGGCACACTTTTGATAATGAGTTTTCAGTTTGAAACCCTGTGTGATCTATCCCCGATCGATACGGCCAGTTTAAACTGTCTCTGATGTATTTATCATTGAATTGAAACAACTTTACTTAATATAAAACTCCTGAGCATTATCAGCACTTCTGAAGAGCCGTGGTGAGGAAGACGGATGGCGGTGTTTGTATGCAAATGCTTCATTCTTAAAAGCTACAGGAATGAAGCATTTGTCAACAAACCTGTGAGAGTTTATGTGATTTGTGTTAGAATGGAGAGCCAGGGGCAACTTTGGGACAATATATAATATTGTAAGTGCTGCTGTGTACTTACAATACCTTTCCATGGATTAATACACATTAATACACTGAGATGAAGCCACTGGAAATTGTTACCGAAAATGATTGAGTTATTTAGTCTATCATTTTACAAATAACCCTCTTATTATGTTAAAATCAACAAATGCCTTTTATGTTTGGGGTCAAATTGACCCCAGAAATTGAAACCTACAAAAATTGATTGTAATTGAGAGTTTTACACAAGTTTATACTTCAGAACATCAGCAAGTAACACATAGCAGTTAGTAAATAATGAAAAAAAAACACCAATAAAAAGTAAATTAGTCACCAAAATCTCAAAAACTCAAAGAGAAATGGTGTGTGCGTGTCTTTTGTTATGGGCCCTAACATGGCAACGTTTTTTGAAAGATCAAAACATTGCATTGGAAAGTTCCCTCGGTATCAGTCAAAACGAAGAGAAAGAAAATATGTGTAAAACTTTAACATTTTCTCTGGTTTTATAAGACCTTGGAGCCTGCAGCCTCGGCCCGCTCCTGTGTTTCTGAATGCAGAAATCTCCTCAGCGTGCGCCGGCTGTTCACTTTGTTTCACTCCCTACCATTCAGGAACCTGTTGATATTTGCTAGTCATATTATGCTTCAGTAAAGCAGATATATTGCACATTTAACCTTAAAGACATTTCTATCTTTGTCTGCCTTGGAGAAAGTGTTTATTTCAACTTGAAAGTGGTAATTTCAGGTCACTTAGTCACTCAGGGCCGGTTTGCACGGAGCCTCTTCGTTGCTGAGTTAATAAGGTTAGCCTACTGATTTACATCATTTTAAGTATGGAATACTGTGGTTATCAATATTAAAATGGTGTTCCATGGTTACCAATATTAAAATGGTGTTTCATTTCTAAAGTTAAACACTCCAGCTGCGGACAAATTTGACTGACTGACAGCGCTATTGTTCTCATAATGGCGGGCCATCAGGTGCATCTTGTTTTCCCACGGCACAGCAGAGGGCATCAAGAGGCATATTCAGGTCAGGCAGGCAGGCAACACTTTGTCACATGGCCTCTAGAGCAGACCTGTCAACTCTCCCGTTTTTCCCGGGTTTCTCCCATATTTTCACCCCCTCTCCCGCTGTGCTCCCGTTTGGGATCTTTTTAATTTTCCCTGTAAATCTCCCGTATTTCCCTTTTTTATTTTTACAGTTATACAGAATCCTAATTGGCCCAATCAAGTTGTTTCGGTTAGATCCACAGACTATTTAACTTGGGAGACTATTTTCCCATTTCTGACCAGAAGTATGTTGGGAAACATCCATTTGTTGAACTAGTTAACCCAATCCTTTCTGCTCTGAGATTACAGCAGGGCAGGCAGTAAGGGCACCTGGTCATTAGATCTCTGGAACCGAGAGATGATGTAATGTCAATTTCATAATGTAAAAATTATGGTCGGGTGGGGGTCCCGGAAAATCTCCCTTATTTTCAAAGCCCAACGTTGACAGGTATGCTCTAGAGGGCGTCTTTGGTTAAGAGATGCAGTGCTTCCCATAACAGGCTCATCTGCGGCGTCTCCCGAGCTGAAAACAAAAGTGAAACTTAAAATTCCACAATTTGCTCCGAACTCGTAAACAGTAACACGACTTCTGCTGCCCTACAGACTTTTGCACTGAATTGAACTGAATTCAACAGTGTACAGGATTTGTGCTTGTTACCTTATATGTTCTTATAGCATATACTGCATATTCTTTTCCAGCAGCATCCTGCTTCACACTCATGCAGTTCCACACATTCACACCAGTGCAACCAGTGTACAAAGCAGCTCCCAGCATGAATGTAAAGTGGAAACAAAAAAGCTCGGTAAACTCTGATAAACAACAGTTTAAAAAAAAAGCCTGAATCCGGTTATGAAGTTCAGCTTTTTCCAGAGAACACAATAACATTTTCAGTGATAAGAACAAGACAGAACAAGTACATCACAAACTCCAAGAAATTTTTGTTTGTGTGTGTGTGTGTATGTGTGTGCGCACTCTGTGTGTCTCTCTCTCTCTCTCTGTCACACATACACACACACACAAACACAAAGATGCATGCTCACTCACTCTCTCCACTGTCACCTATTCTATTCTTTTGCATATTTGCCTCTAATCCAATCAGCCACCCTGGACCATGAATGGAAGTGGACAGTGGCAGACAGTCCGTCTCTCTGAATGCTAATCTGTCACAGCAGGTTTGTGTGATGTGCAGAGGGTGGATTTGTCATCATTGTGTACCAACTACCTTGCTCAAAACGTTTGTTTTAGCCTACTTGGAGGAACAAGTGGGTGGGGTTTAATACATCAGGACAGTTCAGATAGTGACAGGCAGGATGTCAGTCACATGAAAGTAGACTAAATTGACTTTCAGATGCTTTTCTGTGCTTGTGTGCGGCACTAAGTGTATTGTCTTATGTGGCAAACTCCACCCATCTGACCACTAAAGCAGGATAAACCAAGCAATGTAATTGGGCAGCATGAACTGATCATAAACATGTCGTCCCCCACAAATGATGCAGTCCCCCTCTGGGCCAATCAGTAACAAATATGTCACTTGTTGCTCTTATTTAGGGCTTTTAACCATTTTCTTATTTCCCTTAACTCTTAATTTTGCCTTTGGGCTTCCATGCTCTGCCTCCCTCTCTCCTTGTTTTGTAATGCACTTTGGTACAAACTGGTTTTGTGTTTTAAAGCGCTATATAAGTAAAGTTGACTCGATTTGTTTTGACCTGTAATTGTAGCGCCCGCCATTGGACGGATCAGTGTAATTTTGAAAATATGGGAATGAAGCGGTGAGATGCATCACTCCCCCAAGTCTGATCAGAGCTGTCTGAAATATCACAGATGAACCAAGGAACAAACGAACGTAAGGAGGCTGATCCACACTCTTCCCCCTAATTTCATCATAGGGGACAAAAATGCAAAAAAGTACAGGTCTGTTCAGTATTGTAGCTGCTGATAGAGAGACAGGTAGACAGAGACATTAAGTGAAAGGCAGCACAGGGAAAAAAGGGCCCGATGCATCGAATAATGTGGATTCTCTGTTGCCAGGTTTCATCTGCGGGCGGCAAACCATTTCCTGCTTTAGATTCGGTGTGATAAGACCGGGCCGGTGAGTCAGCGGGCTTCAGTATTGTTCGTGGATGAGACATTTAAGAATCACTGGGTCGAAGATGATGTTCATTACCCAGCGGGAGGAAACCTTATTGATCCGTCCACAGCCTTCATGAAGCAGAATGAGACTTAAATCAGCCGGCCGGCTCCGTCGCAGCTCGGCTGGACGGTTTTCCTCTCTCTCTTTCTTCTGTTCGTCTGTCTCTCTCTTTCTTTTTCCTCTTTTGTTCCCCGGCGCCCGCATTTGTCCCTCGCGCACTCTGCTTGTTTCCTTGTTTAATTATTTCTTCTGGGTTATATTTAGTCTCTCAGTCAATTTTTCAATTCCATTCAAAGAGCTTTATTGGCATGGTAAGATTTTCCTTGCATTGCCAAAGCAGTTGCACAACAAGAGCTGAAGGGAATGCTCTAAATATAACCATCAGTTCAACTTGAACCGTTTATGAATGCGTCATTTTCAACATATTTATGTGTCCCGATGGGGCTCAACACCCATTTGTGTTCTGTTCAATACAATATAGCGTTAATGACAATATAGGTTGTGTCAGTATGTGCTACAGTTTGTGGGAGAATGATTCATTTTAATGATTGATGGTTAATCATTTTTTAAAAAGAAAATTTTAGATTTCCTTGCTGCTTACATGCTGCTCTTTAAAGGACAAGTCCAGCACGATTTGAGTTTTTGTTCATTTTTTACATTTTCCATCACTTTAATGTTAATTCTGACAGTTTTTACATGCATGAACCACAATTAAAGCCTCTCAAGCTCATTCACTCCCATTCACTTCCAAACAGCATCGAAGAACAACTTCTGATTCAGTTGGAAAAGGTAATCCATCACTGTATCAGAACGCAAATATCAGGCTGTAAACTTTTACATTTTGAAAGAAGCTTTGATTTAGATTTGGACAGAAAAAATGCAAATCATGTCATTGACCTGCATTCAACATAACATGCGTTGTTGAGAAGTAACAGAAATGTGTGTCGTCCCAAACTGGACACATGCATGTGTTGAAAACGACGCATGCCCTGAATTTGATTATTCACTTGAAAAAAAAAGGTAAAGTTTCAAATTTATTTTTGCCATTTACATAAAAATGCATTGGAATTCCTCATCACAAGCCTCATGTCATTCAGGCAGAAAACACATAAGAGACAGGGAAAAAATAACAAGGACGAATAAGATGAACAACATTGTCATCAGTGCAATAAAAGGACAAAGACACAAAGGAAACGAGACAGAAGCATTACAAAACAAAACAAAATCGGCAAAGAGGTAAATAAGCTATTGAATAATCAATTAAGAGAAGAAGAGGGACGCAACATTTACCAAATGCTGAAAAATGCTGCAGTATATCATGAGTTCAACGGTCGGTTTGCTGTTCTATTCACTTCCTCTCTTTCTCCACTCTTCTTCTCTGTCTTCCTCTCTCTCTCAGTCCTTTACTTAGTGCCTCTACTTGCCCTTCTCTCCCACCGAGACCTTGTACATTTTGTTGTTAAAACTGTTTTGCCTCTTTATCTAGACTCCCACTCTTTGTCTTTCTCTGTCTGCCTCTCCATCTCTGTTTCCTTTTCAATTCCGGGAAGCTTTATTGGCATTGAATGGAAGAAAACCAACGCAGCCGAAGGATTTAATTACATTCTAAAGCAGAAGTACGTCATGATAAAAAAAAAAGATGCAGTGAATAGAAGACTCGAAGTGGTAGAAATGGAAGAAAGGACACAGGGAATAGACACCAAGTTGCATGATGTTGCTATTATCTATGGAGACAAAGAAAAATAAATGAATCGCTCGATGAATTTCTGACAAACTTTCCAGCCTCATTCACCTTCTTTTCCTCTTCGCCGACATTTTTGTCACCACCTTGACATCTGTCTCAGTCTCATATTGTTATTGCTGCTTGTGTGTGTGTGTGTGTGTGTGTGTGTGTGTTTGTTGAGTCTTAAGGGTGATTTTAGCTGTTTTTCTCCTGTGTTTTGTCGCGCGATGTTTCATTAGAGAACATCAAAAGTCAAAGCCTTTCCCCCACGTCTCTCTCTCCCCGCTCTCCTTCCATCACCATGTAATTGGATGGCAGATGAATTATGCCAGCGAAACTTGAGCAAGCATATCAGAGCCACGTCTCATTAGTCCGTCTACAGGGATTTCTTTTTTTTAATTTTTTTTTGCTTTCCTCTCTTAAAAACGAACAACAAGTTTCTCCACAGAAACGATATAAGATGGCACTTGGCGGGACTTATCTCTTTCTGCACCTGTTCATACATTGGAAAAAAAAAAGAAAAGCGCTGTATGAAAAGACCGGGATGTGGTTTTGATTCGCTTAGGACTATTGTCACGCTTTATCAATGACTCACAAAAGCGTTAAATTGTATATTCACCCCGGGACACTTAGCGGTGCGTCAGCTGACAGCCGAAGCAGAAACGGCGCACGGTGAACGCCAATATCTTTATTTTACACCTGAAGGGTTTAGAATAAAAAATGTGAGACTGTGCTAAAACCTCGGATGTGGTTTTCGTTTGCTCAATGGGAAATTTACATGCTTCCTGAACGATTTGAAACGACTCGATATTTGTATATGCAATCCACAATATCCATAACATTACACTTAAGTCCAGGGGGCAAAATCTCCGTGCGTCGTATTTCACATGATGCTGAACGACGTCGAAAAATGCAAACCTTGGTAATACAGCGAATACAGCAGCTGTTCCAGTGTATTAACCTATAGGAAAGTATTGTGTGTAGATAATAATAATACTGTGTAAGGACTTAATGAAAATCCCCCAGACCAACACACATATACTCTACCAGTCAAAAGTTTGGACACACCACATTTTTCTTTCTTTTTACTATCTTCCACATTTTAGAATAACAGTAAAGACGTCAAAACTATGAAATAACACAAATGGAAAGTGTCAAAACAAATCAAAACTATCTTATATTTTAGATTCTTTAAAGTAGCCGCCCTTTGCCTTGATGGAAAGACAAAGGCTTTGGAAAGAAATTCATACATAGGATCAACTTCACTATTTATATTTGTCTAAGAAACTAATTTCAAGCATTCAAGCAGAAGCCTTTAGATCAAAATGGCTTTCAGAGAATGAAAAACAGAACATCCAATCAGGTGACTGGTAGTGTAAACTCACACTCAAATTAAACCTGACTCACTGTAACTCTGACTCACACTCAAATTAAACTCTAATGCTTTGTTCAAACTTGACCTTTCATTCTGCAGCAGTTTGGCAGACGCTCTCCTCCAGAGAGACTTACAGTGAGTGAAACAGTAGAATAAGCTTCAATTCCCAGATCACCAACATTACAAGCAGCCAGCGGTGAGGAGGTGAAAGGTCAGAGGTCACAGAGTCCTTAACCCCGGTTACTCAACAGTGTTGGGGCGGAAAATGTAATCAATTACTCTTTACTTATTACTCATTTAAAAAGTAATCACATTACTAATTCCTCAGCAGCAGCAGTAATTAGTTCCATTCCTCGTTCCGTTACTTTGCGTTTTGTTGGCGGTAGCGGCTCCTTGTGTTTGGATGGATGTTGTGTTTTCTCGGTGGAAAGAGTTTTGCTGCCACACAACGTTCACAACAGACTAGAATGTTCTTTGCATCCTTGACTGAGATCAATTCAAAGTAATGGGAAAACTTCCAGCTGCTGAAAGTCTGCGTCTCTCCCTCAGCCTCCATCTTCTGTTTTGCTTTTTTAGCAAACAGCCGACGTTAACTTACTGCTGCATGTCCTGAAGATACATGTGAGGAAAAACAAACAGGGATTTGGAAAATAACTTATACAATTTCAAAGGAAGGAAAAGGTTTAAGGTGGTTCAGGTTTTAGTAACGCAGTAACAGAGCAGTAACTGGGATTAGTAACTGTAATGCAATTACTGAATTTGAAACTGTAATCCCTTGCACTACTCGTTACTGAAAAAAGTAATCACACTACTGTAACGCGGCCAACACTGTTACTCAAGTAACCTGGTTTTGGGTCATAATAAGTCATAAGTCATATTTGGGTTATGCTCATACAGTGGAAAAAAACATCCATTTTACTTTAGTCATTTAGTCTCATATTCAGCCTTCAAATCTTCTTCACTTGTTTCAGGAATTTTTGAGAAATGAGTACAAACATATGATTTGCATTGGAAACAAGTGAAATTATCTAACTCCACTGGCAGATTTTTTCACTTATTTTAAGAAAATGACGAATTTAGGACTCAATAATAGACTAAATGAGATTTTTTGCAGTGAACTCTGATGATGATAAACCTGGTTAAGATGCCTGGTTCACTCACATGTTAAACAGGTTGCTGTGGCACGGAAACAACTTGCTGCTTTCATTCTGTTCAAACACACACGGCATTATGGGTACGGTTTGATGTCAGGAAAAACGATGGCAGCGATCAGCGCTCGCTATTACAAATGACTGCTGGGATCATCATTTCTTTCCCCCCGTGTTTGAAGTAACCTGCTGCCGCTCAGTCAGAGGGAAGGAATATTCTGCTAACCGGTTTATTCATGGAAACGGAGACTCGGCTGCAGAGCATCAAAGGTTCATGTAAACAGCTTAACTCTATTAAGACCTTGAAGTCACACTGAAATGAAAGATGCCTTTTTTCGGCTTTTTAGCTCATTCTAACTATCATACCATACACCTGTTTGACAATTTATGCCAAAAGAAATGACAAAAAATGTGTTTTTCTGTATTTTTATATCAAAATCTCTTTACTTTTGCTTCCTGGAAAATGGAAAATCTTTAGTCGTGACTTCATCGCGTACCAAGAGGCGATATAAAAATTCCAACCAATACCATCACAGATTTTTGAACAGTCCCGCCCTGTCTCCCTAATTGATCTCCCATTGGTTTACACTTCCGAATGATCCGTCCCCGCGTTAAGCCCTGCCCCGATATCCTGTTTCAACAGGAAATACATCACATTAAGGAAGCAAGATGCTCTCAAAATGTTGTTTCATTGTGACTTTAATCGGACTGTGGCCAATAAACAGTTTTAGTCCATACATGGAAACACAGTCACGGTTCCTGAGTCATCCTCATGTCAAAGAGGAGCACCAGGAAAATAAAAAGAGCAAGGAGAGAGCAACTGGAGTAAGTAGAGGAGAGGGGAAAGTGATGCGGGAGAGGATGATGTGAGGAACTTCTGGAAAAGATGAGTTGAGGAATCCATAATGAAGGAAAAGTCACATAAATGAGAGCCAAGCCCGTACTCTAAACTCTAAAACCTGCAGCACAGTTTGTATTGTAGCGGATGGGAAGTCCAGATCTTAGCTTTTGAAGCCTGAGTTTCAATGACACCGATGGTACTTCATTATTCGGTTTACCAGCTAATGTTTTAGGTGTTTTCATAGTAAATTTTGGATTGGTAAATGTGTCAAATATACAGTACATGTATTTTTGTAGATGCACATATATGCATTTAACCTTGTATGCTTCTGCTTTTTATGTAATTTCATCACCTTATCACAGTTGTTATATGTCGTGCGTAATGCTTTATTTTTGCAATTTCCTAATAATTTCCTAGAACTGAACTGTTAATTTCATAGGAAGTTTTCTGGAAAGAACCATGAAATTATGTTCTAATTATAGGGAAAATAGAGAAAGAGTTGAATGGTAGTTAAGTTCCTCAAATTTCATGTGTTGTTTCGTCCTTGCGTAGGTGGTGCAAGGCGAGGGAGGGTTGGGGGTGGGAGAGGGTGAGGGAGCCTTTGTATATTTTGTATTTGTGTTTATGTGTACTTGTAATCTTTGTTTTGTTGTGTTGTAGATGTATTTGTGTTTCAAGGACCCCCTCGAAAACATCTCAAGGGGTTTATCCTTTCTATAGAGTTCAGTAACCCTTAAACTCATTTTTGGGATGCAAATTTAACAACTTCGTTTTATTTTACAACTTAAATTCACAGTGTTCATCATAGTAAGCAGGATCAAACTAATACAAGTTATGATGAAAATAGAGGAAAAAAACAAATGAATGTTGATCTTTGTTTCTTTTGGTGGTTGTTTGCCTTACGATGAGCAGCAACTGGAGGTCGTAGTTTACCCACATTGCTATTTATTTACTACATTACTGGTTTTATTTATGTTTCCCAAAACTAAAGACGGAGAAGAAAACCAATAAAACTGTTAAAGACTATTTTTCTGACTCTAAAGTGAAGGACAGAGAAGCAGGGCGGCGTCTCTGCTCCCTGTCATACTGACCAGAGAAATGAATCTTCTTATCTTCAATTATCTCCACTGACCGCCCCCCCTCACACACACACACACACACACTCACACACACACACACACACACACACACACACACCTCCACCGCCTGCCCCATCTCATAGGACTCCCATTATAGGACTCCAATTGTAATGAGACAGTCATGAATAAATTACCATATCATTGGTGAGATAAAACACATGGATTCAGTTGGGAATGGATTCCAGAAATCATTTGACCCGCACGTGTGGTGGTGTGTGTGTGTGTGTGTGTGTGTGTGTGTGTGTGTGCGCTCACAGGTACATGTAGGGTTTTCTTTCTTGTTTGTGCACATGACTGCTCAAGCTTTCATCAGGGTGGGAAAGTGAACCAATCTTTATTTGGACCCTTGTCTATTCATAAAAAGCAGTTGGCTGGTTAGTGACAGTGTCAAGAGACTTTTCTCACTCATACTGCCAGGGTTCAGGCTTTAATTCTCTGTGTAGCTCAATGGGCAGAACAATTCCAGTTTTGTCCAATTTATCGTAAATACAGTAAACAAAGCTCACAAATTCAGGTTTTAGTTGTTGCTTGGGACTGAAACAGCCAGTTTGAATCAGAGAGCAAATCCAAGAAGGACAGTGAAAGAGTGAAAGAGACACAATCTCTTGTTGTACTGGACATAAATGTGTTTCATACGCATTAATGTGTATGAAACAGGGTTATGGTTAGCTAATCCCTTAAAATAACCTTACATTTACATTCATTTACCCCTTAATTCATGCAAAATCTCCTTAAAATGAGTTATTAATAGAGGAGACCCCATCAAAAACCCCTTAACGCCTTGTTCCTGACTTTACCCTTAAATTTCCCCTTAAGTAGCTTCAAAGTTAGAAAAAAAAAATGTCCTAACTGTACAACAACGTCACATCCATATTCTGTATCTGCTCATTCCAACTCTTTCTTGAAGCTCTATCTGCTTATATTGAATGAAATATTAAATATTAATATTAAAAAGCCATGTTTTTATGGCTGCACCATTACATCAAATGGAAAAAATCTAGATGATTGTGCATCATTTTATACACATTTCCCTGTAATTCAGCCTGACATGTTTGGTGTTTTTGGAAAACTTGTTATCTTGACTAGAATTTAAAATAAAGTTTTGTGGGTTTGAACAAAGCTTGGCTGTGCAGCCTGTGTTTGTAATGATGGAGCCAGCGGCGGGGCCGGCAGGGAAGAAGAGTTAAACACCCCTTTAATGTTTCACTTTCTAATATTAAAATGAACAATTCCAGGAGACAGGACCTTTCCCTTAATAACTCATTAATAACCATGTAAACCATGCACAAAAGGCATTAAAGAGTTTTAATTAGAGCCATCAACCCATGAATAAATCCCTTAAAAGCTCATGATACTAACCCTTACTTTTAAAAAGCTGTGTTACTTTTAATGGATAATGAATGTTGAAGGCCATTTCGTAGTGAAGCTTGTTGACTGACTTTTTAAAATATCTTATATTTTGTTATTATTTATCATTTAACTACTTATTTTTTTGTGTTTTCGTGCTTTTGCACTTTTGTGTGACAACTTTGCTCGAGTCTCAAGTCAGTCTCTAGTCTTGAGGCGCAAGTGTCAAATCAAGTCTAAATGTAGATTACCAAGTCAGAACAAATCAAGAGTCCAGTATCAATTTAATATCTTAAAGAAAACTAAATATCTAGGACTTTTCAATGCAATATGGTTTTAATAGGATAAAAACTTGGTAAGAGCATCATGAGTTTGATTTCTATAATCAGTTTCAACTTCAATAAATTCAATCATTCCATACAAATTCAGAAAACAGAATTTAAATTCAGTCGTCCGCTGGAACAAATCTCATCACTTTCAATCTAAGTCATTTACACAAACACAAGATCTCAAGTCAAGACTTTAGAAACCTTTTCAAGTCATCAAAGTACAAGTCAGAGTCAAGTCCCAAGTCACCAGAACCCAAGTCAAGTCAAGTCTCAAGTCTTCTCTTCATGCATCAAGTCAAGTCTCAAGCAATTCAAATTGTGACTCGAGTCTGAGTCGAGTCCAAGTCATGTGACCCGAGTCCCCACCTCTGGCAGTAATCATTGTGCCATACTGTAGGACGGGTTCAAACGCCGTTCTACTGTTAAAAGAGAAAGAAAGAAAAGAAACTAATCTGTACACACATGAGGATCTGCATCACTCTGCATTTCATCTGACTGCATCTGTACAACGTGAAGTAACTGACAGAAAACAAGAGATTTAACGGCCACATTAGAGTTAGTAATTGTTATCCGCTGGTGAGGTCGGCTGTATTTTAACGACAGGTTAAAAATCAAACCCGGGTTTCGTTGTTCAGCTTAACGGGCGAACGAAGGCCGGCCGCTCCTCCTGGTTCATCTGAGCGGTAAAACACACTCTGGCCTTTCCAGCCTCCTAATTAAACCGATTAAAAGTCCAGGAGTCTTAATCACACTGACAGTATGACCTCACCGCAGCCTGTGTGTGTGTGTGTGTGTGTGTCTGCAAATGTTTGTATTATGTCTGTGTGTACCTGCATACCTTTCCTGTATGAAATGTGTGTGTGTGTGTATGTGTGTGTTTACATGTGTGTGTTGATGCATGTTTTGGGTATGTTTGTGTCTCTAGTGTTTCTATGTGTGTGTGTGTGTGTGTGTGTGTGTGTGTGTGTGTATCTTGCATCATTGGCAGATTGACAATTCTCTGATGCTGGGTGTCTCTGTCTGGATCAGGTCAGGTCGGGTGATGGTGTGTGTGTGTGTGTGTGTGTGTGTGTGTGTGATTTCTTGAATGTCAAAACAATATAATTCTAATGCACAAATTAGGGTTAAACCAATATATATTTTTGGCCATTTACTGTATTAAAAATTGGATAAAGCCTTTGTTGCATATTATCTCTCTCCTGGTCTTTCTTGTGTCTCTTGACTTGCATCTGGCAGAAAATGCAGAAAGAGAAAGAAAAAGAAAACAGTTGGATGTTGGCCAGCTGGTGTCATCCACCTCCAACATGATAAATATGATGCACTTTGCTGATTAAATATCGCTGTTGTCAACCTTGTAACTCCAAGGTTGACAACTCCAAAATAAAAGTTACCATTTGATTTCAAAGTTCATCATTTTGTGATGATTTGTGAAGATGAATTTCATGCTGCTGTATGAGCTGAGAAAACTACAACCTTAAGAAAACTTCAGAACCCTTATGAAACCTTAAGAAGCCTTATCAAGCCTTATGAAACCTTATGAATCCTTATGAAACCTTATGAAGCCTTATGAAGCCTTATCAAGCCTTATGAAACCTTATGAATCCTTATGAAGCCGTATGAAGCCTTATGAATCCTTATGAAACCTTATGAAGCCTTATGAAACCTTATCAAGCCTTATGAAATCTTAAGCAGTCTTACGAAGCCTTATGAATCCTTATGAAACCTTATCAAGCCTTATCAAGCTTTATGAAGCATTATGAAACCTTATCAAGCCTTATGAAGCCTTATGAAACCTTATCAAGCCTTATGAATCCTTATGAAACCTTATCAAGCCTTATGAAGCCTTATCAAGCCTTATGAAGCCTTATGAAACCTTATGAATCCTGATGAAGCCTTACGAATCCTTATGAAACCTTATGAATCCTGATGAAGCCTTACGAATCCTTACGAATCCTTATGGATCCTTATGAAACCTGATGAAACCTTATGAATCCTGATGAAGCCTTATTAATCCTTATGAATCCTTATGAAACCTTTTCAAAACCAACTATCTGAACTCAAAACTGCATGGTAGTCAATCTAAACACAAAGCTGTTTTTCTTAGTATTGATTCTTGAGTATGCATGAGCATGTTGTTATTATATTTTATTATTAGCCTGGGTGTCAGTGGAGAATGTTTGTGTCCCATGGTCTAAACGCTTTTTCAGAGGCTTTTCCACCCTGAAAAGAATACAAAGCTCAGGGCAACACTGTAAACACAGGATTTGGGGGATTTTTTAAACAGCTTGAATACTGCCAGAAAATACAGGCCATCGGCAGTTTTAATCCAAAAATATGTAGATCAACAATAGCCTCGAAAAACCCATATCAGTCGGCCCCTAGTACAAATCCACCATTGTGTTTTTAAACTTTTGTAATACATTTTGCTTCCTCCAGGCTTGTTCCAATAAATCAAGTGAAATAGCCTGAAAAGGGAAAATAAAAGTTACCATTTGATTTCAAAGTTCATCATTTTGTGTTTTTTTTTAGGGTTGAATTGCTGAACATGTTCAAAACCGCTGATTAAAAGACAAACTCCTGCTGAGGAGAACAGACTGACTGACTGATTTCATGCAGTGCTCCTTCAAATTTACCAGAAAGAAACAAAGTAAGGAAGAAAGAAAGAAAGAGAAAGAAAGTTTAACTTCCTGAGACTTGCTGAGAACCACCTACAGGAGCTGAAACCATCCGTCTCCGTCTGCTGCTTCACACCATCCATCACAAGCTGCATGATTGCTGCTACTCTATGTGAACACTACATGAACCACCCCCATCAGGTTCTATATATATATATATATATATTTATTATTATATATATTTTTTACAAACCCCAGGACCTCCACACTGCAGTTCACCCTGCACCAACAGCCCACTATTACAGTATCTGGACTTTTAATTCTCCGAGTGACGCTTTGAACTTTCAGCTTTGTTGCCATCGATGGATCCATCAGAACAGAGCTTCGCCACAGATTTGGTCGTTGAAAAGTTGCATTTCTAACACAAGACTAGGCTTTCAGCAATGTGAAGTAAGTGGAAATAATATGAATTCTGCTTTATCGTTTAGCCAACGTCAACTAAATAAATGTCTGACTTAGCCGCGCAGCACCGTGTTGAACTTACCGAAGACGAACTGGTTGCAGCGGCAGGTTGAGGCGGAGCACTCAAGTTGCACTCGAGTCCTCAAGTTGTCAGAAATGCTGCACTCTTTTACTTTGATTTGATAGGGTTAGGAACTGATTTTAGTGAAGTGCAGCCACACTTGGGAACATCTGAGGCGATCTGCCATGTTCTGTCTGTCCAGTAAACAAACTGGGGAGTTAGACGAACTCGTATTACATCATCAGTCACAGACGGCAGTTGTAGAAGAGAGAGGAGAAAAAAAAGATTACCGTATTTCCTCTAATATTGGCCCGGGCCTTTATTTACCTCAACTGCAGAGGGTACCAGGCCTTTATTGGAAGCAGGCTTATATTAGAGACAGGCCTTTATTTCTAATTCCCTCTGTTTGATAAGTATATTTGCTCATATTTTAGTACGAAGCCTCCTTGTTTTCTGATCTGCTTCTGTTGGGGTTCGTTAGGTAGCCGTTTTTTTGTTACTGCAATGCATTATGATAATTACGGTAATCGACGACGGCACGCTCCAGAGACTTCCGCCATCTTGTGGCACTTGTACGTTACTACAAACTACAGTTATAAACAGGCAGCAGGAGTTTACCGGTATCCACCGTTGTTTTTTCCTTCGTTTTTTTCCCCGGCCTGTATTTGAGGCCGGCCTTTATTTGTTCGTGTCGACCACGGCCCCGGCCATTATCGGAGACCCGGCTTTTAATTGACTACCGGCCACTATTAGAGGAAATACAGTAGATAAGAGATTTGTTTGACTCAGAGCTTAACGAATCCGGGTACTTTACCAACTTGGAACCGGTTCCGGCTAACAGAACCCAACCCTACACACAAGGCTGCATCAAGGTTATTTTAATTGATTTCATTCCCCTCGCTTAATATTTATGCATTTTGTTGTTTTTGTTCTATTCTCCCCTATGTTGAGTTTTGATGTCGCTTGGTTTCTGTTGCCCAAATCACCTCTGTCTGTGTTTGACATCTTGATCTTGAACTCCTCTCTAGTTTTATAAGCCCTTTGGGGTTTCTTCATCATACCTACGCTGTTTGTATCTCTTCTGTATATTTGACATTTTTTCATATTTTTCATTATTTGTATGTGCAAACGCTCCTTCTCCTCTTGCTCCTAAGGAGTTTCTGTCATCGTTGGTGAGTCCAGCTTTCGAAGAGCTTTCTCTTGCTTACTGCTGTTTAGGAGACGGTTTCATATTTTGCTCTCAAGTTTCAATCTCTCTCTTCCTGCCAGCGATCGCACCTGAAGAATTTAATTTTGGGCAAATAGGTTGAATCTGCGGCGTCTCAACTAGCGGGGATCTCTGTTCAGCCCCACTTTTCGATTTAAGCTGATAAGACAGGTGTATTTCTGCATAGACATCTGGCCTATTGCTGCTTTAAATGTAATTTTATAGCGGTTCTAGCCAGGCTGTCGGCGTATGTTGCATGTAATCCTCTCTCCTTCCCCCTGGTCTCTCCTGCTACTGTTCAGTCTGTTAGCCAATGAGGCAGAAACGCCATTAAAATCCCCTTGAAGGAAAGTAGTTGTTTGGACCGCTCAGCGCTCCTGTTCTGTTCCCTTCTATTAGCTGTCGAGGGAAGAGTGGGCGGCAGACGGCAACAAAGAAGGTATCAACACACACACACACACACACACACAGATGCATCCTTACACACACACACACACACACACATACACACTCTATTCATTACAAGGAGACAGAACACTTTTGTGCACACATGGATATACAGAATGTTTGTCAGCATGCATGCACACAATGAGGCAATATATTTTTATATTTTTATTATGTTATATTTAGACATACATAAAAGCCTCACTACAAGAGAAGGCAGTTGTTGATCCATGTTTTCTTTGTCCTCATAATCCAAGCTCTTAGCATTGTAATTGAATAGGAATTAAATCACTGAAACGCAAGACAACTCTATTGTTTTATTGACATCCACAACAACGAGTGGTGCTGAAACCTGGGAGGGAAACAGAAGATTTCCGACTGAAGATTGAAATGGATTGCGGATTACAAACCAAGGGAAGAAAAGGACAAGAGGTACAAGACAGACTTCTATCACAAAGCTGATAACGAAAATCGATGGTGGGCTGATAAATTCTAATCCAGGAGTTGATACAACTGAGGAGTGCTGGACTTGTTATCAGAGAAGGTTAGTGGACTTGGAAGAAGATACTGAGGCTCCTTGGAAGAAGAAGTGATTTGCTTTGCCGTACAATATATAGATGAAACTGCACTTCGCACCACAAGATAGAGGTTTAAACTTGAAACTTTATACTTATACGTACAATTTAAACTTTATCTCTTATTATACTAACAGATTTTTATGTATTAATGTGAAAAATGCTGACCTATTTAGTGATGTATAAATGTAAAAAATGCTGATCTATTTATTCATGTAATATGTAATGTTGATAGGCTAATTTATTATGTTGATTGTTAATTGTCCTGCACCTGTTGTCAACCTAACCTATAAGTAGCCTGCAGGTGATATAATTTCCATGTACGCTGCTTTGAAAAAGATCTATGACCGAAATGTTGCAGTAAATTGAGATTTGCAAGTCGATAGTGTGCAGGAGCCTCATATACTGTATTTGTTGCTCTTTTTTTCTCCCAGCACCCATGACTGAAATTATCAGGTGTGCAAACATTATTTTATTATATGCAACAAGGATGAGAAAATGTATGGACCATTTAAACAGAAATTAATTTGCAGCGGGAGTGGGAGTAGCATGCACAACACACACAGCTATGGAATCAAGCTTCAAAAACCCACAAGTTTAATGGTGATATTCGTCTGTGGCGAAGTCAGTTTGGTAATATTCATAAGAATCTGACTTGAGCAAAGCTGATAAGTTCATCTCAAGTGTAAACGCATACTGAGTAGGATTTTGCCGGTTGTGGCTTGTAAATACAACTTTCAAAGTTGATCCCTCCTGCCTAGCTCAACAAGACGTGAAGCCACGCCCCCTGAACGCGGTTTCCAGAACGGTAAAAAACAGTAAAAAAAAAAAAAAAAAGTACAGCGAGGCGAAACACCAAGCAGACAAGGCTCGTTCCAAAACTAGAGTGAATCTTCGAACGAGAGCGGGCTTTCACCCGTTGGCGAGTATTGAAGGAGAAGATGTTCATGAAGAGTGACGAGTTGGCCTGTTTTCTGTTGGACAGGTAGGTGCTGGTTAGCTTAGCTGGCTATATGAGCTTTTCTTTAAAGTCGAGATGAAACGGCATTTCGAGAGCATCTAACTTCCGTATCGTGACGTATTTCCGAGTGAAACAGGAAAGACAGGCGGGACATAACGTTGGGAGGAATTTGATTTGAACGTTGAAAAGTGGGCGTGTCATAACACCCGAAGACACACCTAAGTACCATGCTGTTGCTAGCTAGCTAACTAATGAATCTTAGCCTCTTAGCTCTGTGCGCTAAAAGTTGAAGATTGATTGATGGGTGGATGTCATGATATTATTGGTTGAAATTGGTTGAGTCATGCTTACGTACGCATATTCTGTTTTACAGGAAGAAAACATGATTGAATTTTGATATAAGAATACAAAGAAATGTATTTTTTGTATTTTTTTTGGCATATATTGTTAAATAGGTGCACAGTATGACCGGGGATGTGATCTAAAAGGGTTAAAAAGGCATTTTTCATTTCATCTCTTGCGTAGGATAATTTTTGGATGCGTTTATGCTATTTCAAAGGCGAAAATCCTGCTCAGTATGCCTTTAAAACTGTGACAGTGCTATTAAAATGCTAATGCACAGATTTGGAAGCAAAGACTTGGTGGTGAATGCTCACATGCAAAAGCCTCTCAATCTAAACCCATTCAAGAAGTCAAGTGATGCCTTACACAAACTTTATGATGAGAAGTTTAAATTCAGCAGGAGTAGTTTCCGATACATACAACGGTCTCTCATGCCCAGCGCTCTGAAGACATCGGACTAGAATTCAGCCATGCAAGAGAAGACGATGATTGCCTGAATGTGAAAGATGGACTTCATTCAGAGAGAAGCAGCAAGTAGAGAAAGAACTGCCAAATTGACCAAGTCAGATGGTGCTCAGCAAGAAGGAGACAAAGAGGGTAATCAGAGATACAACTTGAAATCATGGGAATATAAAGGGGGGAAAAAAGCTGCTGCACTGCCAGTTATGGAGATAATCCTGGCTGCATCTTTTGTGGAAAGCCTGACCACAAAATCAAAGGACTGTGTTGAGGGGACAACTGATGAAAGGAGAGAGAGGAAGCAAAACGCCGGGGGAGATGTTTCATTTGTCGAGGTGCCAGATGTTTTGCCAGGAACTGCGGAGCCCAAGGAACTGTTTGTGAGAGCGGTGGAAAAAGAAGAAACCACAATCATGAGTGTGGAGCGCATGCAGCCCGACACACGGGGGAAAGCAGACGCTCAAAGCCCAGTGGATCATCTCTGCATCACCCAGCAGATCAGATATGAGCAGCAAAAAAACATCCACTAGTCATTTAGTCTCATATTTAGTCTTGTATTCAGCCTTCAAATCTTATTCTTCTTAAAACAAAAGAAAAATTCTGCCAGTGTGGAGAGATAATTCCACTTGTTTCCAATGCAGCTTCTCTTGTTTCAGGAATTTTCGAGAAATGAGTAGAAACATATTGATCTGTATTGGAAACAAGTGAAATTATCTAACGCCACTGGCAGATTCTTTAACTTATTTTAAGGAATTTGATTTTAGGACTCAATAATAGACTAAATGACTTGTTAAGATGAAGCTTTTTTGCAGTGTTTGCTCCACTATCATCTTTCGTAATATCTCTCTTTGTTCCATGCAGGTTTTCTCACACCAATGATGAGAATTTGCAGTATACAGATCTAAAGCTACTAGAAACAACCCAAGTTTGTACGTCCAAGATGATGGTGGCAAAAGAAGCGCTGTGTAAAGACGGGAGGAGGCCTGTAACTAATGATATCCCCAATCAGTGGCATGAAAAACAAGGAGCTCTGAGTTTTGATTGGTTCTGATTATTCCTGTCAAACTGTTTAGTGGGAAAGTTGACAGGCATGGAGCGCTCATGGCAATGGAAAGTAAACTTGGATGGCTTATTCAGTGTCAGTTAACCCTAACACAACCACGGAAATAGGAAAGTAGGAGTCATGCATGTAAGCACTGGACCGGAACAACACCTAACTGAGCCACTAGGCCCATGCTGGGGGTTTGACTCTCTAGCCGTCCAACCTGACTAGGACAAGAAGATGAAGGCAGAGGATGAAGAGGCTCTGTCAAAGATATTGGAGATAGATATGAAGACAGATTATCATGGTGCATCCAAAAGGTTAAAATCTCTTCCAATTTAGTGACAGCAGGTTAAATAATCTGGTCAAAAAGTTCCAAACCAATGCCATCCTTGTGATGGATACAATGAAGTGATTGAAGACGATCTTGAGCTACCAAATTGCACATAGTCTTTAATGCATGCTTTCATGGTAAGAAGAAACCAATTCTCTTAGTGAATGTTTGCTCACGGGATCCAATATGAATCCCAAACTGCAAAATATCCTGATTAGATTCAGACTGTATCAGACAACGTTTATATCAGACAAAACAAAGGCATTTTTGCAGATATCAGGCACAAAAGTTACCCAAAACACTCTGATGATGACACAAGTCCCATTTCTCGACACTACAAATCCATTGATCCTGGAGGTTTATATGATTTATTAATATTTGTTGTACTAGTTTACTAATCACTATTATGTAACTACATTTCAGTAATTGTATTTTTATTATTGTGACTACTTAAAATTAAGTTACTAATTTGTGTAACTTAATTAGTAGAACCTCAGTGAGGTTTTGAGATAAGCTCATCTTGCACCTGCACATGTACATTTCTTTCCCTTTCTTTCTTTGGTAATTCTCTTAATATATAAATATATATACTGTATTTTTTGCTTTTTTGTCTGTTTTTTTTTATATGTGCAAATAAACTAAACTAATTCCTACTAGCAGCAACTATCCGCCTCCACCTGGAGAAGTGTGAGGAGACAGATCCTGAAGCCATCAGTGCGTTGTGTGACTCTCTTTACCTGGATGTGGATGTGGAGAGGTCAATTCTTTACAGGACAACAAAGGAAATCATGATGCCTGCAGAAATGTCAATGTGCAAAACAAATCAAATTCCATGGAGCTTCAAATGAAATGAAAAGAAGATGAAAAAGTGATGGGGAACAAATACAAACTCAAAACTCACACCAGCGCTCTTTAAAGTTCTTGGATTAACATGGAAAACAGATTCAGATGAACTCATGTTTGTTTTAAGCAGTCGGATGGAGATTCTGAAAGATGGAAAAAAAACACTAAGAGATTGAACCACAGTGAGGTATTCGACCCTGTTTGTTTCCTTTTCCCATCCACAGTTTGAGTGAAAACGCCTGAGGTCTGGAGTGGGATGATGATGGGCTGCCTGCTGACCTGCAGACAGACGTTGTGATGAGCTGCGCGAGTTAAGACACATTTCATTTCCAAGACGTTATAGTGAAGGAAACAAATCAGCTCCTCAGAAAGAGATGCGCACTGCAAACACATCCATCTTAATCATCTCCATCATTTAGTCTCGTATTCAGCCTTCAAATCTTATTTTTTCTCAAACCAAGAGAAAAATTCTGCCAGTGAGGTGAGATAACTCCACCTGTTTCCAATGCAGCTTCACTTGTTTCAGGAATTTTCTAGAAATGAGATTCAAAATCTTGAAACCAGTCAGAATAAGGCAGATCACTGCTCTACTATCAAGAAAATGACACTTGATTTTACAAAATTCTTGAAACAAGTTGATTTGCATTGGAAACAAGTGAAATTATCTAACTCCATTGGCAGATTTTTTCACTTATTTTTATAAAATTACAATTTTGGGACTCAATAATAGACTCAATGACGTGTAAGATTGAGACTTTTTGCAGTGCATGTGACAGCAAACTGCACTAAAGCCTATATGCACATTATCAGTAGCACAAGTTTGATTTCTCCCAAAATAATTACTTTGCTCAGGCTGGAGAGAGGCTGAGTGCACAGCAGAGAGAGATGAGGAGATAGCAGAGGAGAGATCATGATGCAGCAGGATCCAAGCTGGTGTGCTTGGACTCACTCATGCAGCATCTAGTGTGGTGCTGAAATTTAAGCTTGACCTGGGGCACACATTCAAAAAAAAAAAAATATTCTATACAGCACATATTTCATGTTTAGTAATCCATATTTAAAGGTCCCATATGGTGTAAAAGAGGATTCCCCTTGCCTCTGTGATGATAAAGGAGTTGGATGGTCTATCTAAACATGGTGAAAGTATCAAAACTAAATCCACACAATCCATATTAGAAAAGCGAGCCTCTAAACGAGCCGTTTGGACTTCCGTAACTTTGTGGCGTCACAAAGGTTCGCTCATTATCATTTCTGTAAGAAATAATAGACTAACAAAGTGTTTTTTTCAAAGCGGTCGAGCGGTCGTCATCGTTTATTACCGGAGAGTTTTCCCTACCTGTAGCCGCCGGGCCGCGGCGTCTCACGTTTCACTCTTGAAACGGTTAGCCAATCGGAACAGAGGGGTCGTTAATATTAATGAGCCTTAAAGACACGGCGACAGAAACGGCCTGTTCTTGGTAAGGCTCAGAGAGATGCTGGAAAATGAACGTGGAGAAATGGATTGAGAGTGTTTTTGGTTCATGACACCACACACACAGCTTTGAATGGACCTCAAGACACAAAATAAAACACTAGAAAGTTGAGAATATGGGACCTTTAAGTAGGCAATTGATATTGGAATTAGCATCTGTAACTATCTATAAGTTACACCTCTAAGTAAATCCATGGATACTTCTCTTTCTCCATACTTCCCACTAGGGCTGCACGATTATGGCTAAAATGATAATCACGATTATTTTGCTCGATATTGTGATCACGATTATTTATCATGATTATTCATCCATTTTGTTTTATTGCACTTGAGCATTTTAAGTTAACTGAAATGCCTTCACATTCATAATGTATTTTATAAACCTATAAATAAAATAACATTCAAATGTACAAATCTTTGAACCTGTGATTCCGGTGCACTGGGTCCGTTGTTTTTTTTTCCGGGACCATCACCTCTGTAGCCTTAGTTTTTGGGCATTTGTATTCTAAGACACTTATTTTGTAAGAAGTCTATTTGGGTGTTTGTGGGCTTTTATTTTGAAGTTTCCCATAAGGACCCGGGGGAGAATTAGTGTAAATAAGGAAGTAGTACGTTTGCCTGTGTACTGCGTCTCTGGTCGGAGATTAAAAAGGAAATATTTTACCCCGTAACCCGTGCTTCATTGTATACTACACTTGGATCCAAGCTAATGGAAGAGTTTATACGCACTTTGAAAGATCAGCGGCAAACTGGGTCAAAATTCAAGTAATTTGAGTTTTGATTACATTGACTAACTGTTGCAGCCCTACACCAGAGCAAGCTAAACCCAGCGTGAATAATCGCCCGCGGCCACAATCAATTAATTGTGGAAGCCAATATCGACATCGCGATTAATATACGATTAATTGTGCAGCCCTACTTCCCACTGACTCTACCAAATGTGTTGAAATTGTAAACTGCATATAACCCAGATTAATCCTATTCTATTTTTTATGTTTCTATTCTAATAGTTTCTATTCTAATTTTTCTTTGCTTTGTCTTATTACTTATGCTGCAGCACTGACTGAATTTCCACACAGGATCATCAAAGTGTCACTTTTGCTCAGTTTAGGATAAAACTGTCTAGTTTGCCCAATAACAATAAAATAAACATTTTCGCTGCTGTGCAACTTTGATTTTGTTGGCTAAAGAAAACAGCAATTCTTTAGGAAGCTGTATGAAACACCTTTCCCTTCCAGAAAAGTGGTTAATATTGCACTGTCAGTAGTTTTCATTAGTATTGTGCATTCATACACACTCACACCTTACTTACACACTTCACCAATCATCTGACTTCAGCCCTGCATGAGCAACACAGCCCTTCCATCCATCCTCAGTGTGTGAATAATGCATGAGCTGCAGTGGATTTAACCCATTTTTCAAGTATATTACTGTATTACTGTGTTTACGGCACATTCATTGTATTTTCCTGAAGTCTGAATTTGCACGTGATTGCCCTTTTATGTTTCTGGAGGCGAGATGTTGCCTGTGAGGAGACATGTCATTATATTTTTATTTTCATAACAGTAAATCAAGCACGAACATGGCATGCGGTCATGATTGAGGCTCTCCTCGCGTCCCGCAATCGAACTCAATCACGGCTCCGTTTGTTTTTAAGTATTTGAAAGCGGGGCAGAGGCAGAGTTGCATGCTCAAAGTGTCGTGTGTTCAATCTAGAAAAGCATATCCTTTTTTTTTTTTTATGTAAAAATTGGCTTGCGGCAAGGCATACAGCATAACGTATTATCACAATAAACAAAAACATACAGAAACATGAAAGACACATTAATATGAATAACAGAGAGAGCAGTAGATTGAATGGCCAGGGAAATGTGTGTGTGTGTGTGTGTGTGTGTGTGTGTGTGTGTGTGTCTCTCTATCTGCCGAAGTTTAGCAAGTGCACAGCACACGGCATGAATGAGAAGTTCAATCTGTTGGATTGAGCCTACAGCAGCTGAATAAAAAATTGAAACCATATTGGTTTTTCTGTCTAGCTCTATATCTTCCCATAAAGATATAGTAGGTGGCGGGTATAGCCTTGCTCCAAATACACTCATCTACACACACACACACACACACAACCACAAACTCACACACAATAGGCACTCTCTCTCTCTTTCTCTCTCATTCACACAAACAAGGGCAGACAGACTTTTGCTAAGTAATTCTGTTTGCACACTTCCATGTATAAATCATGCATGGCTCAGGCATTTCAATGAATGCAAACGAGTTTCAGGTCCGCACAGCCGACATCTCACGGTGGAAACAAGCTCAGCAGGTTAGAGAAGCGGGTTTATGACCCGCAGGTTGCTGGTTTAAATCCCCGACCGGCTGGGAAAACCTGGGTGGAGGGAATGAATGAGAAAGGACAGCAAACCTTCCCTGAATAAATGTATTTCTTACATTTTTTTCTTCCAAAACTAGGAGTACACCATATGTAAAAAGTGCCACCTACCCTTACAACATGGTAATAAAAGTAGATAGCAGAAGTTATAACACTTTAAAGTGCTGTTGAACTTTGGTAGTACTTTGGGTTGTGTCTCTTCCTCCATGATAAAACCCCCAAAATCAGTGATTCTCTGTGATCTGTTGCTCCGGTAGAGGATACTGGAGAATTGTGTTTTTTTTCTCTCTCCATTCACTGCCATTGTATGGAGGAACAGTCTGAAAATCACTTCTAGCACATAAAGGAACGCCGACAATGCAGATTCTGACAATACTGTATAAAAAAAATAGTCATGCTTAACTGAATCGCTTGATTTATGTTTATTAAACCTTTCAGTTTGAACAAGCGTAACACCGAAATCCAGTCGGAGGAAATTTATGCCGATGGAATTAAGAAAATAGTATGTTTACCAATAATTTTCAATAGGCAAAAAAAGGTGGGAGACAGGACTTTGACTTTCTACAGTGAAAAAAGACAGGAAAGAATGGGTGATGACATGTGACGAAGGTCCCAGGTCAGACTTGAACCTGGACCTCATGGTTAAATCTTATATGGTTCACACTTTCCCCAACGGAGCCACCAAGACACTCCTGTAATCTGCTTTTTCAAAAAAACTGACTGCTGAACCTCGGGTGAGGTTCAGCAGTCCAAAACGGACATGTAGCGTTTTTGGAAATTAATTTTTGTTTTGAGATGAGACATTTATATAAGCCCTTGGGGATTTTTGTCTGCACAAATTAGTAATTTGCTCCTTTGCTGTCTGGATTTTTATCATGCAAATTAACACTAAAAGCGAAATTAAAAAGTGGAGCTAAAGTTTTTCCACACCAAGGATTCAAATCACGTAAAACTGACCGTTTTTTTAGTTTTTTTTTTATATATATATATTTTACATTTTGAA
Source organism: Centroberyx gerrardi (assembly GCF_048128805.1). NCBI lineage: Eukaryota > Metazoa > Chordata > Actinopteri > Beryciformes > Berycidae > Centroberyx > Centroberyx gerrardi. The sequence goes on from NC_136014.1 coordinate 25,462,659, forward strand.
GATCAAATTTGATGGTAGGACCTTTTCCTGATTGAGGCCTGCGATCTTAAACCCATATGGATTTTTTCTAGCATAGTTGCTTTACAGGGACGATCAATCAGTCTGTGTGAGGAGAGTCACGTCGCCTATCTGTCCTTTATAATGAGCTCCTCACATGCTCTCAACTGCCATGTGCCTCTTTATTTTTCCTCTTGCTCTTCCTCTCTGCTCTTTCATTTTTCTTTTTGCTGTCTCATTTATCTTCGTCTCTTTCTTTCGCTCCTGCTCTGTCATTTTTCTTTCCGCGCTCCATTTCCTTTCTTGTTGTCTGCCTCGCCTGCTTTCCGTCCTTGAGTTACCTCTGTCTAGCCTGAGGAATTCAAATGTGCAAAAAGTAAGACGGAGGTCGACGAAAACAGAGTCCAAAGACACGAAAGAAGAAGTGTAGCTTCCAGCAATTTGGTGGAAATGGACCTGTAAAGAAGCAGTCAGGCAAGTACAAGCGGCACTTAGACTGGTGATACTGCGGGGCGAGTGCAACAGGGTTATGGAGGCCTTGGTCCTGGTGCGAGAAAACCTGCATGGAACAAAGTAAGACATTACAACAGAGGAGGATGGTATTGGAGCAAAGACTGCAAAAAATCATGACTAAAGTCCTTTAGTCTATTACCAAGTAAAATAAGTGAAAAAATCTGCCAATGGTGTTAGATAATTTCACTAATTTCCAATGCAAATCAATTTGTTTCAAGAATTTTGTAGAATCAAGTGTCATATTCTTGATAGTACTGCAGTGATCTGCCTTATTCTGACTTGTTTCAAGATATGGACACTCGTTTTCTAGAAAAGTCCTAAAAGAAGTGAAACTGCATTGGAAACAAGTGGAGTTATCTCACCACAAGCATCAAGCTATGCCAAAGTAGTTTCTCAAGCCAGGCAGGAACAATGGATGGGCTGGGAAAGTGTAGAGAGGAAGAACATTAGTTGCAAAGAACTTGGTAGCGTGGAAGCGTCTAGGATTAGATTTGTTATCGGAGAAACTTGTGATGTTCTACCTTCACCCCAAAACCTCAACCATGGCAAGGTGAACACCCAACCACATATCCTGTGAGGATGCAAAGTTAGTTTTACCCAAGGTCAATACACTCGGCAGTATAACCACGTGTTGAAGTCAATGACAGCAGTAGTCAAGTAGCCTGCGGTTCCAGACTTTTTTTTGGTGGTTTTTCTTTGGCGTTTCGGCAGAATAGATTTGTTGAAATCACCTCCTCAACCAACATGTTGTCTTTGCAATTACGTCATTTTTTGTCAAAATAGACGACATTCTTGGGTCAGTTGGTAAATGTCTGCTAACCATGGATGTAGAGGCTGACTGGCTGCAGCATCATGTGACTGAAGGAACGTCAGAGTGGCCGATACGTCGGTCACTAGTGATCCGTTCAGATACGTCAGTCACTAGTGATCGGTTCGAGGAAAATCAACCCACACAGAAAATAACTAACAAGGAGGAAATCTCAGGCTGAATAATGGAGTGGGAAACCAAATGGGCATTCAGTCTCAATATCAGGCTAGTAAATTCAAGAGTAAACAAACACAAATTCATTCTTTAACTGTTAGGACAGAGAGCCCTGTGTGTCAAATTGGCTTTGTATGCGAAGGCAAACAAGTCAGGGAAGAATTATTACTATGTCAGCACAAGTTTCGTCAGTTAGGGGACACTAGGGATTGGGAAATGGTTGCAATTTACCTTCCTGCCAAAAATAATCAGCACCAGCTTAGGACCTGATCTAATATTGTGGTTCAATACTGAGCGAACTACTTACCTTACCAGGGAATATGTAGACGAGGCATATCAAAAGAAGAAGCTTAGATAAATCCAAACAAGCAGCTGAGGCCAAACAGTTGGGAAAACCCAACCTGATCGCACAGAAAAACATGAAATCGACAGAATTTTTTAGCACCAAATTACATGTTGGTGGTGGTGGATGGGCGTAACCCTAACCCTAAATTACCTAACCCTTAACCATGACTAAACCCTTTCCCAATCTTTAACCAACTTGTTTTACTTGCCTAAACTTAACTGTTAACCAAACTTTGGACCGTATTTCACTTTGTGGCGGAGGAACGCAATTCAATTTGTGGTGGAGAAACATTATTTTCACATTTACATGTCCACAGCACGTGAGTCAGCGTTTTGAGAGTTCGTGTTCATCTCACGTATTTGTGTGAGATCACGCTGCCACTACTAGTTTACTCTGGAAGTGAAGGATTCATGGTCATTAAATGTCAGCTTCTGAAGCAGCTGGAAAGTGCAGCTTTTAGAGCGGCCTTTTATTGTGACCAGCCCAAGGCACACCTGTGCAATAATCATGCTGTTTAATCAGCATCTTGATATGCCACACCTGTCAGGTGGATGGATTATCTTGGTAAAGGAGAAGTGCTCACTAACACGGATTTAAACAAATTTGTGAACAACATTTGAGAGAAATAAGCCTTTTGTGTGCATAGAAAAAATCTTAGATCTTTTATTTCAACTCATGAAAAATGGGAGCAAAAACAAAAGTGTGGTGTTTATATTTTTGTTCAGTGTATATAAATCTGTCCCATGACAGGAGTTAATATTTCATATGATGGCAAAGCTATGTCAGCGGAGGTGGAGAGTCGTTCACTCTCAGCTCTTGGTAAAATAATAAAGCTTACTGTTCGCTGATACAGTTTAGGGTGTAATGCCATGAAGTACAGTAGGTGTAAACTTAGATCACTTAAATAGGCGAAAAAAAGAAGAGACTCGTTTTTTATATATTGGAAGAATCTGCTTTGTCAAAGTCCAGTCTACCACTTTTTTCGGCTATTCACAATTATTGGTAAACGTATTATTTCCTTAATTCCATCAGTATAAGTTTCCTCTGACCGGACTTCGGTGTTTTGTTCAAACTGAAAGGTTTAATAAACATAAAGAAAGAGATTCACTTAACCACAATTCAGTGACAGGACTACTTTTTTTATATATATTGTCAGAATCTATTTTGTTCGTGTCCATTTAGGTACTAGAAGTGTGATTTTGCGACCTGTTTCGCCATATAATGGTAGTGAATGAAGAGAGAAAAAAATTCTCCAATCGTCTCTCACGGCGCCCCGGAGCAACAGATAACAGAGAACCAACGATTCTGGGGTTATATCATCACATCACTTTAAGCCTGTAGCCTAGGACTTTTCAATGCAATATGGTTTTAATAGAATAAAAACTTGGTAAGAGCATCATGAGTTTGATTTCTATAATCAGTTTCAACTTCAATAAATTCAATCATTCCATACAAATACAGAATTTAAATTCAGTCGTCCGCTGGAACAAATCTCATCACTTTCAATCTAAGTCATTTACACAAACACAAGATCTCAAGTCAAGACTTTAGAAACCTTTTCAAGTCATCAAAGTACAAGTCAGAGTCAAGTCCCAAGTCACCAGAACCCAAGTCAAGTCAAGTCTCAAGTCTTCTCTTCATGCATCAAGTCAAGTCTCAAGCAATCAAAATTTTTACTTGAGTCTGACTCGAGTCCCCACCTCTGGATCGTAACATCAGATTCTGTGTATTGGTAAATCACTGGTCTTTCTTTCTCTTTCCTCGTGCTCTTCCTTTCTGTCATAGAAAAAAAAAAATTCTTCTTCTCTCTCTCTCGAACCTTCCCAAAACAGAGCGTACGTCAGACTCTGTCAACAGGAATCATCATCAACTACGCCTCCCTAGCCTGAGGAGCTACAGTATGTTCATGCTGCATAACACTCACAGCTTATTCGATGCAATTCATTCCAACTTAACACAAATATCTCATGGTACATTGCTCCAATACACTGTTGGACACCTTTCACTATTTCTCTCTACAGCTGCAACCTGATGTTAGCCACAATTAATGGACATAGTGACAGAATGCTGAATGTAGAGTAATATGTATAGTCTACTGTCTGTTATATATCCAGCCCTGTCCTCTTGCTCTGGATTTGAGGTCCTGTTATCCCTGCAACAATGTGTCAGTATGTATTTACGTCTCTACATGACTTTTCCAAATGTTCCTGCATCAGTGTCACCAAGACAAATTCATGTACAATAATTGTAATTGCCAAATAAAATAATTGTGATTCCCAGAACAAGAGGAAACACATTTCTTACTTGACTAGGATTGATATCATTATTGGAGAAAACTGAGAATAGGGATGAAGAAGGACAATACATGTGTGACAGAAAGAAAGATAGTTTTACTCTGTTTTACTTGTTTGTTAAAGATACTTAAATATTTGAGGGTTACATGAATGTTGTTTTGAATGTGTTTTTATTCTGCAGCAGGAAAGCTGACAGCTAGAGTAGGGTAGAGACAGGAGAGATATGCAGATGCTGTCAGTGTCTAATTTTTCTCCTATTGAACTGATTTTTAGTTGCTCTGGATGGCAGCATCTGCTAAACGCCTAAAATGTAAGATGTAACAAGTGGAGAAATGAGAAGGGAGGACAGCTGTTCCCTTATCTATTGCAGCTAATTAGCTATCTATTGTGGGCCAGTCAGAGGCAATGATAGAAACCGTCCCGCTAATAGCCCTGTTCTTAGAAATCCCACATGCTGTCATCGCACGCCATTTATTTTGGTCCCTGCATAATGATGATTATAATGAACTTACATTCCCATCACACTTTTACATTTTAGGCATTCAGCTGGCGCTCCGTTTTCCATTAGTTTACAGTGACTGCAACAGCAGAATAAGCTTCAATTGCTAGATAACCATCACTATAATCAACCAATAATCCAGAGTGTAAGGGTCAATGCCAGCTGACTATAGAGGGCTTTCAGGTGGCATAACACACCCTCTGGCGGCCATATTGGAGGTCCTCAGCTCTTGGGCGACGGTGGCTCTGAACAGTTGGTTGCGTTTCTAAACGTATGACTTGGCCGTCTCAACAGAATTGGAGATGTTGTTAATTTCTGTGCTGTTTTTAAGTAGGAACTGATGATTTTACCACTGATAAATCTGATCGTTCTGCAGATATGGTGCCTTTTGCGTCCCTCTCATTTCTAATGTAAATAATGTCAAATATTAGCTTACAGTTAATTTAAAATACTTGTTGTACATAACTGCATATTTCTGTTAATAAAGCACATCTGGTTTTACGGGTGTATTTTTGTTTATTATATTATTGTTGATTGAAACTTTTTTGGCTTGTCCCTCATCCCGCTCCTTCAAATTCTCATCAAGATGTAAGTACGAAAAACAGCAAATATTCAAAATTTCCAGTCATTATTGTATAACCTTAGCTGTCATATTTCTCAATATAGTTTTATTATGTATAATAATTAATGATCAGTATGATTAAATATGTTTGCATACTTTAATCATCTGTCAATCCCCTTGACTGAAATTTGAAGTTACATGATGCCTTTGAAGTTACATGATTTTCAAGAAATTGCATCATTTTCAAATAAGAGAAATACCTGGCTGAAGTCAAAGAATGTTGATAAGCTCCATTTTTACAACTTTTTTTTCCCAGGTATTAAATTATTAAACTAATGGTAGTGATCATAACCCCTCACCTATGTGACCCCAGAGGCAATGTTTTTTTTTTTTTTAGAGTTTTAAATATTTAATTACTATTTAATAAATGCATGGAATCCTTTACTACATGCCTGCCGTGTGCCCTCATGCCCCTTCTTACATGAACAGTAAGAGCTGACATTAGCCTCAAATGTCATCCTGTTACTGTCGACCCTGTTGCCTTCTGCAGAGTCACAGGGTCGACCTGCATATTAATACAGCTCACATTCTGAGGAAAAGAGACTGAAAAGAAACTCTGAATAAAATGTATTAATAAATATATCATAAGCCATGATAGATAGGTCAATAGGACAGGCAAATATGATTTTAGGTGGTCCAGTTTTAATACATACATACATACATACATACATACATACATACTGTACATTTTAATAATAATAATTTAAAAAATATGTTTATTTATATAGCACTATTCATACATAGAATGCAGCTCAAAGTGCTTTATATACAATAGATTGATTAAAACAATAAATGGATTGAAAACAGTAAATGGATTAAAACCATTACATTTCATTAAAATTACATTAAAATTTCAAAGTCAAAAATAGTCCAGCATAGGAATGACCCTCTACGCCAATGACAACAGCATTTCTAAGCTGAGTATACTTTATCTATGCGACTCCTAAACTAGACATAGTGTGGCGGCCACACGAGTATCACTTTAATTTTTAGACTCATGAAATATGATACTATTTTAATATAGCTTGCTTGCTTACTACTGTGTAAGATACCTACTTAACAACCTGTTCATACAGCATGCCATATTTGTCTGGTTGAGGAGTCACAGCCATGCTATATCATGCTTTATTATCTCTCTGACCTGCATGATGGCACCAGCCATGGTTGCCAGATTTGTGATACAACTGCAAAGCCTCTATATTCCTCAGTGTGATCATGTGAGAATTGCTTGAAATTGAATTGAAAAATTTAAAAATAAGAGCTGAGGAAAGAGGTGGAAGGGCTTTTGTTTTTTTTCAGAGCAGTTAGAGTGAGAGTGAGCGGAGGAGAGGGGGTGATTGAGTGGTGAGAGTGACGTGACGTCTTAATGAAAATGAGTTTCCAGCCTGTGACGGCAGATGGAGAGGACAAGACTTTATTGTCCTTAATGAGAAAATTGGCTGGCAGCAAAGCATACAAACAATACATGACCACAATAAATATACATCACACATTGAATAAAACAATGGAAAGAGCAGTAGGCTAGATTGTGACCAGGAGAAATGTGTGTGTGTGTGTGTGTGTGTGTGTGTGTGTGTGTGTGTGTGTGTGTGCGCACGGGGAGTATAGCTGTCATAGTTTAGCAATTTCACAGCAAGCGGGATAAATGAGAACTTCAATCTGTTTGATTTAGCCTTTTACTCGCCGCCTGAACTGAATAATGAAATTTAATTGACCTTGATGCTGAGATGTTACGCAAAGCGGCTGCTGTGAATGAATCAGCTTTCTATTGTTTGGAGACGGAGCCTGATGGATCGCTCTGATCACAGACTAAAGCAATCCCACCTACCTGGATGTCGACGTGTGACGGCATCTGCATGTTTTCATTCTGGGGTTAGGCGAGGTAACTGATTAGAATAATAAGTGCTTCATTATTTCCTGAAGCAGTACACCAAGTTTTTTGACTTATTGGCCTTTTAGTCAACTTACTTCGTGATGGGAACATAGACACCAAAATCATCCATGTGTCCCCAGTAGATCATTGGTGACAGTAGGCTCCATGCTAACACTTTAGCATACACTATGTTGAGCGACAGTAGGCTCCATGCTAACACTTTAGCATACACTATGTTGAGCGACAGTAGGCTCCATGCTAACGCTTTAACATACACTATGTTGAGTGATAGTCTCCATGCTAACGCTTTAGCATACACTATGTTGAGCGACAGTAGGCTCCATGCTAACACTTTAGCATACACTATGTTGAGCGACAGTAGGCTCCATGCTAACGCTTTAACATACACTATGTTGAGCGACAGTAGGCTCCATGCTAACGCTTTAGCATACACTATGTTGAGCGACAGTAGGCTCCATGCTAACGCTTTAGCATACACTATGTTGAGCGACAGTAGGCTCCATGCTAACGCTTTAACATACAGTATGATGAGTGATAGTAGGCTCCATGCTAATTCTTTAGAATCCCAAGAAAAGCAACCCCACCTGTGATAACGACTACCGACCTGTAGCCTTAACATCCCTGGTAATGAAAAGCTTTGAGAGGCTTGTTCTTTCCCAGTTACAGAAGGAAGTGGGCGTGCACACTGACCCTCTCCAGTTCGCATATAAACAACATAGGGGGGTTGATGATGCTGTTCTGACACTGCTGCACCATGCTTATACCCACCTTGAGAAGCCCAAGGCATATGTCAGAATGGTCTTTGTGGACTTCTCAAGCGCCTTTAACACAGTGCAACCCCACCTGATGGGTCAAAAGCTGCTCCAAATGGACGTCAATTCACATCTGATCCTCTGGGTCCTTTCATTTCTGACAGGGAGACACCAAGTGGTCAGAATCAACGGTCAGCTCAGCTCTACTCGAACGATCTCCACTGGAGCCCCACAGGACTCTGTAATTTCACCTGTGCTCTTCACTCTGTACACTGATAACTGCAGGAGCTCAGACCCAGAAATAATCTACATCAAATACTCTGATGACACAGTCATTGTGGATACCACTAACTCTGAAGGGCAGCTCCAAGCTGAGATGGACACATTCTCAGAGTGGTGTAAGGGGAATTGCCTTGACCTCAATGCCTCCAAGACCAAGGAGCTGGTCATTGATTTCCGTCATGGACAGTCCACCATCCCTACACTGGAGGTCAATGGCCAGGCCATAGAGAGAGTGGAGGCATACAAATACCTTGGCACCACAATTGACCACAAACTCACCTTCAAACCTAACAGTGAACTCATCTTCTCCAAATGTCAGCAACGGCTCTTCTTTCTGAGGAAACTCCGTAAACTCCAGGTCCACCGATCAGTTCTACTAGCTTTCTACAGGTGCTTCATTGAATCCATCATCACCTTCAACATAACAGCCTGGTTTGGTGCTTTGAGTAACATCCACCGTAATCCTCTCAACAAAATCATCAGAATGAGCAACAAAATCATTGGACTGGACCAAGAACCACTAAGCAGCATCTACAGCAGACGGTGTAAAATGAAAGGACTACAAATAGCCTCGGATATCACACACACACTACACAACCAATACAGCCACCGACCGTCGGGCCGCAGATACAGGTCACTCCCATTCAAGACCAAGCGGGCCATGTCAAGCTTCGTGCCTACTTCTATTAGACTTATTAATGCCTGAGCTAGCTTGGGTGCTTGATCTTATTTATTACTGTTTATTTATGGACATTATTAAGCACACTTAACCCTATGGCGGACATCTTAACTGTTTTAAGCTGCACTTGTATGTTGTCCACTCTGTGTTTGTCGTTTGTCTGGATATATGTTGTGTATGCACGGACGCTTTTACACAAATGAAGTTCCTAACGGATAAATAAAGTTATTTTGAATTTGATTTTTTTGAATTTGAATTAGAATACACCGTGTTGAGTTATAGTAAGTTCCATGCTAACACTTTAGCATACACTATGTTGAGTGATAGTAGGTGACTAGCGTCATGCCCTTTAAGTAATAAAAGTTGTGAGTGTTTTATTTTATACGGCCTGTAGATTTGTGAACTTTAAAAATGAAATTTACTCAATATAGCTGATGTATCTGTACACAGTCTCCCATCACCCACCACCTTCACTTCCTACGGAAACAAACAAGTCACGCTCCGAAGGTGTTTATCAAATCCAAGAATGCCAAGTCGATACTCGTGTCCTGACAGAGAACGTTCTCAAGAATGCGAGCAGAGAGAAGCACCCTTACATCTTTAAAGTAGTAAAGTCAGAATGCAAAGTGCGTTAGTGTTTTGTTGTTAGTTCCCCGGTGTAAATAAAGTACATTCTGATTGATATGTGATATTCTCTGTACTATGATGTTTTTAACCGCTTGCTCCCTGAGTTTCCCCTTAATTTTCCCCTCAAGTACCTTCAGAAAATGTTTTTTTCCATACTGTACGATAATGTCACATACATATTCACATACATATTCTGTATCTGCTTGTTCCAATGCTTCATTATTTTGAGTGAAATATTCAAACCCAAGACTCTGCATCATTACATCAAATGGAAAAAATCTAGATGTTTGTGCAGTATTTTCCCTGTAATTCAGCCTGACATATTTGGTATCTTTGGAAACCTTGGGATCCTGACTAGAATTTAAAATACATTTCTGTGGGTTTGAACAAAGCTTGGCTGTGTTTGTAATGATGGACCCACATGAGGGACCAGTGGTAGAAAAGAACCTATTTATCTTTATTTATCCAGGAAAAGGGTTTTGCTGAGCACACATGCCTTTTTTCAGCTAGAAAAACTGGGAGCTTCCCAGTACAACTACTGTTTTCTATTACTGTCCAATGGGAGCTCAGTGACACCCTGACAGTAGCAGTTGATGGAGGATAGAGATTTCCTCCTTTACCCTTCCAGAATTTCCCAACAAATTCGGGATTCAAACCAGCAACCTTCCAGTCACCAGCCTGTGTGCCAAACCTGCAGCTTAATGCCAGCCAACACAGACCGCTTAAGGAACTACTCTCTGTTATGGTTCTGATTTATTATACCCATTACACAAGAATATGAACATGAATATATAGGAATGTTTCAGAGGGAATGGCACTTAAATCTGGATGCAAATGGAACACGGTAATTTGATGCAAACAGAAAGTAATACTCAGTGTCAACAGTCAATGATCAAATAATATTCAGCGTCTTTGTGGAAGAGTTAATTGCGTTCCTGGCAATGCAACGGTGAGCTCTAATTGGACACGTGCATCTCATCTCATCTCCGCTGCTAAATGAGTTCATTTGAAACCTGATTGGACTCAAAACAGCGTTTCTGAACGACGAGAAGGCCAACGACGCGCTCAATTGATTGGCAAAAGAAAAATAATGAGGATAAACAAGCTGTGGGGATGCTGTAAAGAGGAGGAGAATTATTGAATGAAAGAAGAAAATGAAATCCAATCATCCACCATTGAGCCAATTTGGTTTTTTGATGGAGATGTGAGTAAATGAATAAGCTCTACTGGTTTGACATGGGGATACAATGTGAATCAGTCCAGCAATCCACCTGCCCATCTCATCCATCCACCAACAATCTACCAGCCTCAGCAATTAACGGGGGCTTGGAGCAAAATTGTCCCCCCAATATGCAAAGCAAATGCATGAATTCAATACAATTGACCAAAACGCCTCTAATAATCCAATCAAGGGGGGAAAAAACGCTCCCTGAAAAAAACTTCCTCCTCCTGCATTCCACCCATCTATCTCTCCACCACATATGTAAATTTCAACCGATCCCCACACTATTTGCAAGATGCAAGTAGTATTTGCAAGTAGCGGCAATTTTGCAAAATGTATGTGATTTTTCTGCATGACCACATCAACACAGCAACAGAGTACGGTTAACAGAGGTGGGAAGTGACAAAGTAAAAATACTGTACTTAAGTAAGATTTTCAAGTATCTGCATTTTACTCAAGTTTTTCAAGACGTTTTACTTTTACTCACTACATTTCAAAAGGAAAATGTATACTTTCTACTCGCTACATTTTCAAAACAGACTCGCTACTTTTTTTTGTTTTTTTTCCCCCACATCAGACAGCTTTCATCCAGGAAGCAGCCGATCAAGAGCCAAATGTGATTGGCTGCTTGTTCAGCAAAGCGACACCAAAAAGGAGGGAAAGGAACAGAGAGAGAGAAGCAACAGGAAGAAGAGAGAAGCAACAAGAGAGCAGAGAGTTAACGTTAGTTTTATTTGAGCTGCAGACTCTCTCTCATTTGGGATTCAGAGGAACGCTCAACAGAGAACCAGTTAAGAACATTAGAAATGACTTTTTTAGAGGACGACTTTTACTTTTATACTTTAAGTAAATTTAAGACCATGTACTTTTATACTTTGACTTGAGTAAAGGATTTGAAATTCTACGCGTAGTCCTACCTCCTCTGATGGTGGATAATAATAATAACAATGGAAGTTTTACTCACCCCATAGGTAAAATAATAACAATAACAATAATAATGGAAGTCCTACTCAGCCTAAAGGTGGAAGTGCTTTGTGTTTCATTTCATCTGCATTGTTCTACTTTCCATTTGCCCTGAGCCTCTGGCTTGCATACTGTTAGTCAGAAGAACAAAGTCGACCTCAAACATAAATGGACGCTTTTTCAAATGAAACCATACAGTTTTATAATTATGGAACAAATGGACTGATGTTTATTTGATTCTGTGCTTTCCCTGCTGGTGGTTGAAGGTTTATTTTAGAATTGGAATAAAACAAAATAAAGTCACGTCGGTACCAATTTTTTCAACTTGTCATTTTTACCAATTCACCCAGATTTACTGCAAAAACACCTAAAACTGCATCACACATTTGTGAAAAAGCCTGCAGCACAAAATGGAGCATTTGTTATCACAAGAGTCACCAAAAAAACAGTGAAATCCTGAAGGGACTCAAACAATCAACATCTATCTGTCTATCAAACGACATAACATTTACTTTTTCATCCATCCATCTATCCATCCATCCATCCATCCATCTCTATGTATTACTACTATCAGGTGTGTCAGGGGAAGAGTGCTGCTCTGCTCGAGATAATGTCAGGATAGCCACAGCAGCGTGTGTGTGTGTGTGTGTGCGTGTGTGTGTGTGTGTGTGTGTGTGAGTGTGAAAGCTGAGAGGCGCCTACCATTATTTCTGGCCGGGTGACTTCACTTTATCCCTGGGCTACGAGAGGAGAGAGCTGCCCTTCAACAAATCAGCAGAATGTGTGCACACACACACACACACACACACACGAGGGCAGCCTTAAACACACACATACATACAAACAAACACAGATTGAAATACAAATACAAACACAAACATGCACAGAAAGACATGCAGACAGATACACAAACACACACACACACACACACACACACACACACACATGGTTGCAAAAAGCAAGTATTTGCATATGTTGAATACACAGAAAAGCTCAGCTGTACAATGCACACACGCACACAGACACACACACACACACACACACACACATCTAAATAGATGAAGTTACCATATTCAGCCTCTCTCTGCTGGCTCTAGTAACCGGGGGGAAGGAAGTGTGTGTTGCAGCGGTGGTCAGACCCAACACACACTCATGCAAATGAGGATGGAAAGAAGTGTGTGTGTGTGTGTGTGTGTGTGTGGGGGGGGGGGGTCATTCATATAGAATGACTGACAATAAGGAAAGAGTGGAGCTGGAAGAAAGGAGAGAAGGAAGGGAAGAGGGAAGAAAAGGAAAGTGAAGAGAAGGAAAGAAGCAAAGTAGGAAGGACTGGAGAATGGTAGGAGGATGGCAGGAAGAGCAGAAGAAGGGATGGAAGGAAGGTAGGGAGGGAATGGAAGAGGAAGGGATGAAGGAGGAAAGAAGGGAGGAGGGGAAGAAAAGAGAGGAAGGGAAGAAGGAGGGAGGGAAGGATAAATGATGGAGGGAGGGCAGAAAAGACGGTGGGGAGGAAGGGAGCATGGAAAGAAGGAAGGGAGGAGGGAGGGAAGGTAGGAAGGATGGGAAGCAAGGGAGGGGGAAGGAATGGTGGGAAGGAAGGACAGAGGGAAGAAGGAAAGAAGCAAAAGAAGGAAAAGAAGGAGGACAGAAGGAAAGGAAGGAAGGAGGGAGGAAAGAAAGAAAGAAAGAAGGAGGAAGAAAATCTTACAAGCCAGCTATAATTAGTTGGCATCATTACTATGCATGAAGAGAGAGCAGATAAACCACTATGGAGAGCAGACTGGGAGAACTGGATCTCTCTCTCTCTCTCTCTCTCTCTCTCTCTCTCTCTCTCTCTCTCTCTCTCTCTCTCTCTCTCATATGCTCTCACACTGGCGCGGACGTGATTCATTAAAAAGTTTTTAAAAAGGAAGGGAAGGATGGAAGGAAGTAAAGAAGAAAGGAAAGGAAGAAAGGAGGGAGGAAGGTACAGTAGGAAGGGAGGAGGAGAGAAGGAAGGAAGGATGGGACGGTAAGAAAATAAGGAAGGAAGGAAAGAAAGAGGGAGGGGCGAGTTGTCAGCTAAACCTTTAACCAAACTCTCTTTTTGTGTTTTTTTTTAATGCATATTAACATGTTTATTCATTAATACATATTGATTCACATATTGATCAATACTACACTGGTTGTCTATGGAAAGTCTTTAACGTGAATCGATTCTAATGTTAATCTAATTTTGAGAGTTTTATTACAATAACAACTATTAATATTATTGGCCTATAATCATAATTTTCCTGGGTTTCAATGTTTTAGTGTCCCAAGGTCTAAATGCTGTTTAAGAAGCTTTTCCATTGTCAAGAATGAATGAAATTCTGGGGGGAAACACTGAATATTTTGATTAAATATATATATATATATGGAACAAAAATGGTCAAAATTAAAGATATTGAGTATCGGCACAAAATATTGGTATCGGCCTTCAAAACAAATCAGTCGAACTCTAGAAGGGAGGAAGCCAAAATACTGCTGATGAATTACAGTCTGTTGGCGGGAAAAAAACAAATCATCATCCTCACCTGTCTGGGAGGAGTGTGTGTGTGTGTGTGTGTGTGTGTGTGTGTGTGTGTGTGTGTGTGTGTGTGTGTGTCATTGGGGGGAGTGTATAAAATGTATCTAAATCTTCACATTTTGACAACTTTAAGTACGCCCACCACTCTCTCATAAACACAAAGACACACACACACACTCGTCTTTATCTGTCTCTCTCACTCACATTCTCATCCTTTCACTCTTTCATGCTCTCTCGCTCTCTCTCTCTCTCACACACACACTATCTCTCTGTGTTTATCTGTCTCTCTCTCAATTCAATTCAAGATGTTTTATTGACGTTTATCTCTGCTGTATGTGAGCCGCAGACGGGGAGCAGGTGTGCTGCTCAAATTGCATTATAAACAGGGAAAAAATATCATTTTATAGAATAATAACATTACAATCATTGATTTTATAACCGCTCTTCCAACATGGCAGTGTGTCCCTTGTAGCTGAGGCTGGGGTATAGTGTATAGTGTATAGTGTATATTGCATAGTTGTATGATTGCCATACAGTATTTTCTTTATCCAGAGAGTAGTCAGAGCACAAGTTTTTCATTGCATTGGAATGCCCTGCTTTTTTTTTAATGCATATGACAATAAACTACTTGAACTTGTTAGAATGTAAACAACAATTTTAAAAAATGTCATTACAAAGTGACAATAATATAATTTGGATGCAGAGCTTGTGAAACGGTGATGGTCAAGCGTCTCATTTGTGATTACTACAGCAGAATAAAATTATTAATTTGTCTGTTATGATATGTATTGTCACATTTTTTGTATCGCAATATATACTGAATTTCGATATATCGTCCCATCCCTAGTGGTCAAATTTAAAGACAACAAAATATAAATTAACTGCAGCTTCAATCCAAGAATATCGGTCTTGAAAAACCTGTATTGATCAAACCCTGCTTGTGATGTTGGGGATCTATTTGGTCGTTAAATTGCACTGGAATCAGAGCGTCAACTTAATGTCTAAATGTAAATGAAGATCTTCATCTGACAGCATGTGGGCGTTAAAGATGACAACAGATGGCTTCCTATGACTTCCTATGATTCAGATCCGTGGTCGGACATATTTTAACTACACCGCAAGACTTATGCATTTATGAAAAATATTAGCTTCTGGTTGTGTGTGTGTGTGTGTGTGTGTGTGCTTGTCATTGTAGTAGACAGATGTTCAAGACTGTATAAGAGCTCACTTCAGACGATGCTGCTCCACTTAAACACTGTCTGGATTATTACGGTGCGTGTGTGAGTGTTCGGGAGCGGAGGTTCACGTATCGACGTCTGTCATGGAACATTCAGAGTGTTTACCAGCGATGGATTGGTAAATAAAGAGATGGATAAACTGCGGCCTCTAGTCAATGATCATCAGACAAACAGACACCTAAACAAAAATCTATTTTGTAGCCTATATGTTCAGGAAAGCGTTGAATTATGCCCTTAAAAGCTGAATCCTCATCTAATTTACACCAGTTTGATACTATCTGCTATGTTTTGTACTATAAATTTACAAAGATTTATGTAATTAGTAACTTATTACTTTTAAAAGTAACTTTCCCCAGCAGTGGTG
This sequence comes from Centroberyx gerrardi, assembly GCF_048128805.1. Classification (NCBI taxonomy): domain Eukaryota; kingdom Metazoa; phylum Chordata; class Actinopteri; order Beryciformes; family Berycidae; genus Centroberyx; species Centroberyx gerrardi. The sequence continues at coordinate 25,478,481 of NC_136014.1, forward strand.
GAGACACAGATTGTGTATGTAAATGTTCTATGTCTAGTGGTAATCCTCAAGAATTTTATTATTATTATTATTATCATTTAGTCTCCATCTTTGTTGCTCAGCCTCATCACTGTGGTAGCGGCAAAACGGATATTTATTTATATGCAAATGTCACGGATTATTACTTATGTAAAGGGTTAGGGTTAAAATGTAATTATAACCTTCAATTGAAAGTAAAAAGAGAGTGGAAAGGGATTCTGTTTGATAATATATATTGAAAATATATATTTCATTCACGATAATGGAGTCATCAAAGGAAATGGCAGCTCAGTCGCACACTGATGGGAAATGTTGATTAAAAGTGTTGACAGGCCTCTCTCTCTCTCTCTCTCTCTCCCTCTCTCCCTCTCTCTCTCTCTCTCTCTCTGCCCATCAGTTCGCCTGTCAGTCTCTGGTTTGTCAAATGGTGTTCGATAACACGCTCAAACACACACACACACACACACACACACAAACAGATATAGACACATACTATACAAAGAAACATAAAAACAGACACACATATTAATACACATGAATAGACACACACACACACCCACGGACAAACACACATAAACCCATGCACACAAACCACACACACAAATAAAAACACATCTGCAAACACACAGATGCACATGCACGGATCTAAACACACACGCAAATGCAAACACACACCAATATACACACACGAATAGGCACACACACATGCAAGGACAGACGCAAACACACACACACACACACCTACTTAAAGACACGAATGGATATGAACACATACACAAATGCAAACACACACGTATATACTGTAGATACATTCAGTAAATGCAAGGACACACACACAAACATACCTCCACCTTGGGACCATGTTGTTTTGTAAGGACACCCACACACACCCACACACACACACACACACACACTCTCACAATCATCCCTTCACATTGGGAACATGTTTCTCTCACACTTGAAGTCAGTGTTATGGACACAATCATTGACTGTGTCATTCAGCGACTGAAATGACCCATCAGGCACTGGTGTGTGTGTGTGTGTGTGTGTGTGTGTGTGTGTGTGTGTGGGGGGGGGGGGTTGTGTGTGTGTTAAGAAATAAAAAGCCTCTCACCTCCTCCATGATCCGAAAAAATAATGAACGCCGAAAAAAGGAGAAGAAAACAAACCGTCACAGTTGAAAGATGACAGGCGCACCTCCCAGCCACGGTTCAGCCCGGGTTCAATTCAATCCACTTCAACTTTATTGTCATTCCAGCTTGCGCAAGAGCACAGTGAGGAGGAAAACTTTCTGCTGGGGTCACGGCACTTTCAGAGTAGAAATGAAGCAATATAAAATTAAACGGTACAACAAGGGAACACAGTGTAATAAGGCAGTGGCAGGGCAAGCATCGGGCGTTGCTGTAATCAGATCAAGTACTGCAATATTAAAGGAATTCAACTTTCTGGGAGATTGTCCTGTTGGTCAACTTACCAGTTAAGTGATGAGAACATGCTAACACTGTAGCATACACTATGTTGAGTGACAATCTCCATGCTAACACTTTAGCATACACAATGAGTGATAGTATCGAAAGTAAGAAGATCATTGAGTGGCAGGTAAATTATTTCATGCAGTTTAAAAGTTAAATATCATTAACTCAATATAGTTTAGGCCTATTTTTGGAACTATTTCAGGTGAGCAGCCATGTATTCATCCGCTATGCAGCAATTTTTAGCTATACCATCTCTTATTGCCCACCACCTTTTAGCCTACCAATCTCCCATACAAAACCGCCAGATTTGGCCACATATCATTTAAAATTACTTACCATTTAGCTTCAGAGCTGCTCATTTTCTCACTTTTGAGATCCTGCTAGTCGCCTACCACTCAAAATAGTGTATGCTAAAGTGTTAGCATGGAGCCTACTATCACTCAGCATAGTGTATGCTAAAGTGTTAGCATGGAGCCTACTATCACTCAGCATAGTGTATGCTAAAGTGTTAGCATGTTCTCATCACTTAACTGGTTAAGTTGACCAACAGGACTGTTTTGTAAATGCACTTATGGCTTTGAGTGTTTACGCCTCACTGCACAACGATTTTAAATAATAAATACAACCTTGATCTTGATGCAATAGCATTCAGTAAGTAATACAGCAAGTGACTGGTGCAGCAACTTGAAGTATTAACAGAGTTAAGTGACTTAAGTGACTGGTGTATCAGATAGAAAATGTTCCTGATAGAGGTTAATGCTCAGCAGAGTTCAGTAAAATGTCACATCCTAGCATTTTAGTCAACGTATTTAGCACTGTTTGAATGAAATGTTCTAACAGAGTGATATGTCAATATTTTTTAGTGATTACCTGCAGGAGGACAGCTGTGAATGAGTAGCATTCAAACCAAATTTGCATTTGCAGTTGCAAAGCTCACAGAGTAAAACCTGCTCAACACACAGGTTGACGCCACACACACACACACACACACACACACACACACACTGTCATCTGAAAACCATCATCTTACATCTTGCCGCCTTCATGGTTTTTCCGAATGAAGGGGAGTTGCAAAAAGAATACATGAAGGGCAACACTTTACTTGAAGTGGTGTTCATAATACCTTATAAGGCATCATAAGCGCATTATAAATACATTGTGCATGCATGATAATAATTACAATCCGAGCATGATATAATAAAGACAAAGTGTGTAAAAAATACTTTGCTGCAACTGTATGGTAAATGACATGATGTTAAATGATATGTAAAAATCTGAAATTTGTTTGTTAAAATGTTTCTAATGGATTTATAATCTGCTTGTAATGCAGCAGATTGCACTTCAAGTAAAGTGTTACCATATGAATTGATAATATAAGTTACAGAGCGGAGGAAGGAGACAGAGGAAGGTAAAATATGTTACTCAGAAGAAGAAGAAAGGAAGTGATTATATATGGAGCAGGAGAGTGGGAGACAGAGTGCAGGTAGTGAATAATGATGAGTGTTGAGCTGCTCTGTTTTTGAAGTTTTTTTTGAAGTGCATTTCAGAGAGAAAGGATGTTAACACCACAATGTAGGTATAAAGTGTATCACCATCATTGTTTATACTTACATGGTGTTGTTACACCTTTGTAAGTGCATCGTGTGTTAGGGAGATTTTCATTAAAGCTACAATACACAACTTTTCACCTTGAGGCAGTGTATTGTTAGTCCCGCCCTCCTCCCCCCTCAGTTCCTGCCCCAACACCTGTCAATCATCTTGATGAGCTGTCATCTCTCCTGAGGCTGAGGTAACCGGCTCCATAAAGCCTCCATAGATGCTGAAATAGACGGAGAACGCTGCAAATCTGTAATAAAAAAAAAGCAATGCTGATGTTCGATGTATGAAGTTTCCTGGTGCAGCTTTAATGTGATGTTGAACTTTGGTAGTATCTTGGGTTGTGTCTCTTCCTCCATGATAAAACCCCAAAATCAGTGATTCTGTGATCTGTTGCTCCAGTAGAGGAGACTGGAGAATTGTGTGTTTTTTTCTCTCCATTCACTGCCATTGTATGGAGGAACAGTCTGAAAATCACACTTCTAGCACAAGGAACACCAACAAAGCAGATTCTGACAGTATATAAAAAAACAAGTCATTGTGCTGAATTGTGGTTAAGAGAATCACTTTTGTTTATTAAACCTTTCAGTGTGAACAAGTGTAACACCAAAAGCCAGTCGGAGGAAACTCATGCCGATGGAATGAAGAAAATAGTTTACCAATAATTCTAGATCGGCGAAAAAAGTGGGAGAAAGGACTTTGACAAAGCAGATTCTGCCAATATATATAAAAAAACGAGTCTCTGTTATATCGTGGCCAGGAAGCTACACATACCAAAGTTCAACATCACTTTAACTGCAATGTTTTTCCTAAAATTGAAATAGTAATTTGTTACGCTACTTCAATGAATTGTACTGTGACACTTGGCTGAGAACGCATTATCACAAACACTGCTGACCGGCTCGGCTCTTGATGCACTTTGGAGGTGCTAAGTAAAAGCCGTTTCACACCCAAGTGCGAATTTCGGTGCGGGTTAATCGCACGGAGATTTATAAAAATACATTTCGTGGGTTGTAATGGAAGCTTGCACACCAGGGCGGAACTTTCATGCAGCAAGAAAAAAAATCGGAACCACTTTGTCTTCTGCGGAATTCCCTCTGCGAAAATATACGCTTGACCAATGAAATCTTTTGCTTTCTATGCACGGCTGGATTAACCATATGGGCAACTTTTTTTTTTCATAATTAAAAAAATAAAATAAATTGAATTGCAATAATACAGTAGGCCTACATAAGTTTGGGACAACAGTGACCAAAAAATCACTCATCAGCAATCAGCGTTCATAAATGGAGTCTTTATTACAGGCTCTAACCTTTCTTCTTTATTCAGGAACAATATAGATGATTTGGAATTATTAATCTCATATCCAGAGAATCCTCCAAATTTTTCGATTAAGTTTGTTAGGTTAGGAATACTGTCTTTAAGATTTGTTAAAAAAAGGATCACATCATCCGCATATAGCGATATTCTATGTTCTTGTTCCCCTAATTGGATACCCAAAATGTCGCCATTCGTTCTTACAGCCATAGCCAGAGATTCTATTGCCAAAGTGAACAACATTGGCGACAGAGGGCACCCCTGGCGTGTTGAACGTTGCAAGATGAATGGTTTAGAAACTGTCAAAAAGTTTTCTCCAAATCCAAATCTAGGTAATACACTAAAAAGATAATGCCACTCTATACGATCAAAGGCTTGTCGGGCATCTAGCGACAACACTGCTGTGTCTCTAGCATCATATTTCTCATGTAGTATATTAAGAACCTTCTGATATTATGAAAGCCCTGACGTTTTTGCACAAAACCATTCTGATCGTTATGAACTAAATGTGGTGAGATAAGGATCCAATCTTCTTGCCAGGGCCTTGCAAAGTATCTTTGTGTCACATCCAATTGGGCTGATAGGTCTGAATGACGAGCACTTTGATGGATGTTTTCTCGGTTTCAAGATGAGGGTTATCATAGCCAGCCTTAAAGTGGGTGGGAGGGTTCCCTCTCGGTAGGATTCTTCATACATGTTTAAGAGAGGCATTAATAGTTTTTCCTGAAATTTCTTAAAAAATTCAGTGGGAAAGCCACCAGGCCCAGGTGCTTTGCCACTGTTAATACTCCGGATAGCCTGTGACAATTCTTCAACCGTTAAACCACTGTCTAGTTCCTTTTTAGCATCCTCTGATAGTGTTTGGAAATCAAGTTGGTCAAGGAATGTATCTTGCTCTTCTGAAACTTGGGGACATTATGATTTATATAGAGATTCATAAAATTCTCTGAAGCGACTATTAATTTCTAATGGGTCTACTGTGATATCTCCCGAGGAGGTTGTTATACTATTAATTGCTCTGTCATATTGTAATTTTTTAATTCTCCAGGCCAAGAGCTTCCCAGCTTTTTCTCCTTGATCATAATAGGACTGCTTCAGCCACATTAAACTTTTTGCTACATTATCTGCGGACAATTTATTGTACTTGGTTCTTAAAAGCAATAGCTCTTTTTGTTTTGCCGAATCATCTTTTCTATATATATCCAACTCTAATGATTTGATCTGATTCTCCAAAGTTTCCATATCCATTTTTTGCTGTTTGGCCTTGGGGCTGGTTGATGATGATTTCCACCTCACACTGGCACTAGTTTGATCTGTATTTATTGCAAAATAATTGTCAATTTTAGTTTCAACAAATTTAACAAAGTTTGTGTCCTGTAGCCATCTAACCTGAAACCTCCAATTGGGTGGGTTATGAACTATTTTGTCTATATGAATATTTAACGACACAGCAGCATGGTCAGAATGCTATTATACCAACATCTCCTAATCTTTGATAGAAGTGCTCTAGATATAAGAAAATAATCAATACGAGAATGGGATTTATATGTACTTGAATAGCAGGAATATTCAATTTTATCAGGATTCTGTTCTCTCCATACATCCACCAAATTTAAATCTTTTATGTATTGTTTTAATAATTTTCTAGTTTGAGCATGGTAAATATCACAGTTATTAGAGCGATCAACTGCTGGGTTCAAAGCACAATTCAAGTCCCCTCCTATAATATAAAGACCTTTCAGAGTAGACACTGTGAGAAAGACATTTTCAAAAAAATTTGGCTTATCCTCATTTGGACCATAAACACTAACTAAGTTTAACGTAAGTGATAGGATGTAGTGCTTGGTGTCGACTGCATTCATCTCCCCATTGTACAGATTTGAACAAGAAAAACATTCACTCATTTGGACATTTCCCCAGATCGTTTGTTTATTATTTCAGGAATCTCTGAAATAAGGAAAGGCAAAAACCGATTCTCAAAACCTGATGCAGAGCAGTCCTATACACTATAGGCTATAAATGGTTATATTATATATAATAGTAGGCTATAACTAAATAAATGGCTATAATAGTAGGCTATAACTAAATTTACATGTCAACATTATTGGCACCCCTAAGGATTATTTGATCAGATTATCTGAAGATCAGAGCTAAGTCCATAAAATGATAAAAGCTTCCCACCACCATCCATTACCCATCAACCCTTTCAAGCAGTGATTCCACAAATTGCACCGTGTTGAGGTAAATGTCCATGCCCAGGGAGTCTGAGGGTCCCATAGGGTCAATAGTTGACCTAAGGTGCTCCGTCTGCTTGGCATTCAGAGGGCTTTGCAGAATGGGAACAGTCACCCCGGAGTGCACATTGTCTGGCTGGCTGATGTCCTCCTCCAAATCAATAACAGGAATAAGATACTCCTGCAATATAAAGAAAGAAATCCCTCCATTAGAATAGCCCAGTTAACAATAATCATGATAACTCTTAGTAATCACATACAAATTGTATACATAATGGGAACTTACTTATTATTCAAGAGAGAAAAACTTTGTTTTTTTCAAAATAACACAGAAAAGGTGAATTTAAGCCATTTTTGCCATGGAAAAGTACCTCTGCATTGTCTGGATCTGCAGTAGGATTTTGCAGTTGATCAACATCCCACAGCTGGTTTGGGGTCAGGTTCTGCTCTGTTCGGATTGGGTGGTATCTATACTATCCCGCTTAAACGGTCATCTATACCGTCTAAATTTGATCCGAATCTTCCAATTTCAGAGCGGAGTGACTTTAGCTCAGTTAGCATCGCGGCTATGTCCGACATGCTAGCACGGTCCACGTTCTCTGTTGTCGAGGTAGAGCTAGTTTTCGGTTTTTGGGAGCCGCGTGCTCGGGTGAAAATATCACAATCCTTGACTGTAGAGGTTTTTGACATTAACAATTCGAATGGCACTTCTATAGTTGGGGTTTAGAAAATGTTTGTACAAAGTTGTGCGGAGCCTCCGCGCTAAGCTGCCATCTTGTCAGGGTCACGTGACCACCCCCGATATTATACCATTTTAACTTTTATTTAGGCTATGAGACCCATAACTATAAAAAAAAATACCGATTGCATAAGTAAAATTTATAATCACTTATAGGCTTTATGTGTGCGCACTGTTGAATCATGGAGAAAGCTTGATTATTGAATGACTTTTGTGTTGCAGCCACATATTTCAGTATGATAGTTATAGGCATGCTCCTGGGTGAGCCTATAACTCTGTGTTTTTTTTTATTTTATTTTATTTTTTTTATTTGTTTACCAGGGACAGTGCACATTAATCAACATTTCAGTTTCCACATCAATGTAAATGTGCCAGAGTTAGCTAATGAGCTAATTTTCGTCTGTAGTCCCTGGGCAGGTTCCGTCCGCCTTTCTAAAATAGGATGGGCCCAACAATTTCTCCTCTTTGTACCGTTTAAAAGACTGAAGATAACGTTGTTGTGACTGTTACTTTCTATGTCCATTTTCTCTCAGATAATAAACGCAATTTAGTTTTTTTGTTGGTGCGAAATTGGAACATTAGAATGCAAAAATGTCGGTGTGTAAGCTTCACACGCGGAAAATTCCCACACAAATATTCCGCAAATCCGTCCCGCATTTTCGCGTCGCACCGGTGTGAAACAGCTGTAAGGAAGCCTCACTGGATCAGTCCTGACAAGCCGCCCGGCCCGGTGCGGCTCATGATGAATTCGGCCCTGAGCAACGACAGAACCGGTTACAGTCACCTTGAAAAGCCACTGACTTCTGCTTTTCCCATGAGAATCTGCTTAGGGAGAGTAAGGAGGGAGTGAAATCCTCACGGTCGGTGAAGTTTGATAGAAGCCCAGCGGGAACTTGTGTAGATTCAAGAGAATTTCATTTGTTCAGTGGAAAAAGAGGAAATATGTTCGGTTTTCTTTAGGGAAAAGCAGAAATTACCTCACATCAGGTTCCATTTATTCAGCTGACCAGCAGAAAATGTACAGAGGAAGAAGTTGTTTCTTCTTCTTCTGTTTCTCCTCCTTTTTCTCTGTCTCCTTCTCCTTCTCATTTTCCTCCTCTCCCTCTTCTTCTTTCTCATCCTGCTTTTTCTTTTTCTCCATCTCCGTATTCGTATCCTCCTCATCCTTCTTCTCTTACTTTTTCCTCTCCTCCTCCTCCTGTCCCGTCTTTCCCCTTGTCTTCTCATCCTTCTTCTCATCCTCTTTTTTGTCCTCATCTTTTCTTCCTCTGCGTGCTTCTTCTCCTTTTCTTTTTCTTCGCCTCATCGTCCTACCTTCTTCTCTTTCCTCTTCTCCAGCACCACCTCCTTCTCTTCCTTTCCGTTTCTTCATCATCTCCCCCTTCTCCATCTTGTTCATCTTCTCCATTTCTTTTTCTTCTTCTGCCCCTTCATCTTCATTCTTCTCCTTTTCTCCTTCCTCCTCTCCTTTCCCTTCTTTTCCTCATCATTTTTCTCCTAATTTTCCTTCTCGCATCATAACCTCCTCTCCTCCTTCTTTGTCTTCTTCCTCTTCTTCTCCAGCACTTCCTCCTCCTCTTTCTTCTCCTTCTTTCTTTTTTTTCATCTTCTTCCACCTTGTTTTTCCTCTGCTTAATGTCATAATCTTCCCCTTTCTTCATCATCTTTTTTCTTCTCGTCCACCTTTTTTTCTTCTCCTTATTTTCTTTCTTCTCCTCCTTTTCTCTCTTCCTCTCCTCTTCCCCTCCTCCTAATCTTCATTCTCATCCTCATCCCACTTCTCCTCCTTCCTCCTCTCCTCTTCCCCTTCCTCCTGCTTCTTCTCACCCCTCTTCTCCTCATCTTCATTCTCCTCCTCATCCTGCTTCTTCTCCTTCTTCATCTTCACCTTCCTCTTCTTGTCCACCTCTTCCTACTCCTTTCTCTCCTCCTCCTCATCCTTTTTCCTCATCTTCTCCTCCCTCTATCCCCCCTTGTTCTTCTCTTACTCTTCCTCCATCTTCTCCTCCACCACCTTCTCCTTCTTCATTCTTCCCTCCTCCTCATCCTCTTTCCTCATCTTCTCCTCCCTCTATCCCCCCTTGTTCTTCTTCTCCTACTCTTCCTCTATATTCTCTTTCCTCTTCTTCTCCACATCTTCTCCTTCTTCATTCTTCCCTCCTCCTCATCCTTTCCTCATCTTTTCCTCCCTCTATTCCCCCTTGTTCTTCTTCTCCTACTCTTCCTCCATCTTATTTCCTCTTCTTCTCCACCACCTTCTCCTTCTTCATTCTTCCCTCCTCCTCCTCATCCTCTTTCCTCATCTTCTCCTCCCTCTATTCCCCCTTGCTCTGCTTCTCCTACTCTTCCTCCATCTTCTCTTTCCTCTTCTTCTCCACCACCTTCTCCTTCTTCATTATTCCCTCCTTCTTCTCATCCTTTCCTCATCTTCTCCTCCCTCTATTCCCCCTTGTTCTTCTTCTCCTACTCTTCCTCCATCTTCTCCTTCCTCTTCTTCTCCACCACCTTCTTCTTCATTCTTCCCTCCTCCTTCTCATCCTCTTTCCTCATCTTCTCTTCCCTCTATTCCCCCTTCTTCTTCTTCTTCTTCTCCTACTCTTCCTCCATCTTCTTTCCTCTTCTTCTCCACCACATTCTCCTTCTTCATTCTTCCCTCCTCCTCATCCTCTTTCCTCATTTTCTCCTCCATCTATTCCCCCTTGTTCTTCTTCTCCTACTCTTCCTCCATCTTCTCCTTCCTCTTCTTCTCCACCACCTTCTTCATTCTTCCCTCCTCCTTCTCATCCTCTTTCCTCATCTTCTCTTCCCTCTATTCCCCCTTGTTCTTCTTCTCCTACTCATCTTCTCTTTCCTCTTCTTCTCCACCACCTTCTCCTTCTTCATTCTTCCCTCATCCTCATCCTCTTTCCTTATCTTCTCCTCCCTCTCCCCCTTGCTCTGCTTCTCCTACTCTTCCTCCATCTTCTCTTTCCTCTTCTTCTCCACCACCTTCTTCTTCATTCTTCCCTCCTCCTCATTCTCTTTCCTTATCTTCTCCTCCCTCTATTCCCCCTTGCTCTGCTTCTCTTACTCTTCCTCCATCTTCTCCTTCCTCTTCTTCTCCACCACCTTCTTCATTCTTCCCTCCTCCTTCACATCCTCTTTCCACATCTCCTCCTCCCTCTATTCCCCCTTGCTCTTCTTCTCCTACTCTTCCTCCATCTTCTCCTTCCTCTTCTTCTCCACCACCTTCTTCTTCATTCTTCCCTCCTCCTTCTCATCCTCTTTCCTCATCTTCTCTTCCCTCTATTCCCCCTTGTTCTTCTTCTCCTACTCATCTTCTCTTTCCTCTTCTTCTCCACCACCTTCTCCTTCTTCATTCTTCCCTCCTCCTCATCCTCTTTCCTCATCTTCTCCTCCATCTATTCCCCCTTGTTCTTCTTCTCCTACTCTTCCTCCATCTTCTCATTCCTCTTCTTCTCCACCACCTTCTCCTTCTTCATTCATCCCTCCTCCTCATCCTCTTTCCTCATCTTCTCCTCCCTCTATCCCCCCTTGCTCTGCTTCTCCTACTCTTCCTCCATCTTCTCTTTCCTCTTCTTCTCCACCACCTTCTTCTTCATTCTTCCCTCCTCCTTCTCATCCTCTTTCCTCATCTTCTCTTCCCTCTATTCCCCCTTGTTCTTCTTCTCCTACTCATCTTCTCTTTCCTCTTCTTCTCCACCACCTTCTCCTTCTTCATTCTTCCCTCCTCCTCATCCTCTTTCCTCATCTTCTCCTCCCTCTACCCCCCCTTGCTCTGCTTCTCCTACTCTTCCTCCATCTTCTCATTCCTCTTCTTCTCCACCACCTTCTCCTTCTTCCTTCCTCCCTGATGCCGCCGACTTCTCATTTGTTTCCATAAGAGCCTTGTGTGTTGAGAAAGTCATGCTGGGTGAAGCTTTTAGACAAGATGGATGTGTTTGGATGTGGATGAGCGGCCGTCTGTTCCGACCGTCCGCGGGCCCTTGAGCCAAAACACCGACGTGACTCATCTCTCTCTCTCTCTCTGCAGCGTTCGGCTGTAAACACAAAAACAAGGGTTTGACCTGTCTGGTGCTTTGAAGGCCGACACCGATATGGTTTGGATTGAAGCTGCCAAAAGCCGACATTTTGCACGGGTATTCAGTTTCTGAAAACGTGACTGTTTTCATGCCAAAAGTATTCAGTGTTTCCGACAGAATTTTATTCTTATCAGAGGCAGACAGATGTACACTGCAAAAACTGACAGACTTGTTAATTTATTTTATCTTGTCTCCAGACTTATCAAGCTTATGTCTTAACAAGTCTGTCAGTTTAACAAGTCTGTCAGTTTTTGCAGATTTTTTTGGGGGAAATTTCTTACTGCACTGACAGATAATTTTACCGGTTTCAACAAATTTGACTTTATGTCACTTGTGACATTTACTTGGTAAAAGTGAAATTGTCTTGGAGAAAGTTTCTTGTTTCCAAATTTTCTTCATTGTTTTATGATGATTTCTTGAAAGAAATCATATTGGCATGAATCAATTGAAATGTATTGAAACCAGCAAGATTATCTGCCAGTGCAGAGAGATAATTTGACTAAAAATATCATGATTAAGCTTGATAGGTCTGGAAACAAGATAAAATCATTTGACAAGTGTCATTTTTTGCAGTGTAACACTTGGTGTTCTTGTGGATTAAGAAAAAGAAGTCTTTAGGTTTATAGATGCTCATTGGGAACAGGAATCAAATCAATGGAAAACTGAGATGCTAGCTGTGAGATTGAAAACCTCCAGTGAGGAAGAAGTAAACTCTTGAGCGGTATACACAAAGTCCAAATGCCTTGGACTCAATACTTTACCTTTTCAAGAGGTTTTCAGTTTTAGAGCTAGTATCTCAGTTGTCTATAGAATTATCTTCTTGTGGAAAAACCTCTGAAACAGAATTTAGACCATGGATATTAAAACTCTCCATTGAAACCTAGGGTGGTAGTAATAATAATAATAATAATAATAATAATGACATATTCATGCATACTTGTGTGGAATCCAGTTCAAATGTTGCATTAGGATCCATTCAGATTAAGGGCTTCACACAGACAACCAGTGTAGTGTTGATCAATCCTACAATTAATACGTGATCAATCAAACTGCATCGTATCAGAGGTGGGCGACGCTGACTGGACCAGATCCCATTTTTAATAAAAGGCTGTATATACAGCGTTTATGAGGGTCAATATAGGGCTTTATTTTATCATCAAAACCAAAATTAATCAAAATCAGAAGACTGAACATGTTTTAGTATACAGATGGAACTTCAAAAATCAATTAAAGGGTTTCTTTCCAAAACTTTAGAAGCACTTTAAAAGCACAGAGTGACATGAATCGCTTTTTTCTCAGCCAGCCAATCACGATGGAGGAGAAGCTGGCTGTTTTACCATAACAGCAACAAAGATACAGAAAGTCAGAGTGCCGGGTGGAGAAATAGATCGCTGTGAATATCTGGAGCTTCAGATAGAACCACAACACCGGTCATAACGAGGCAGCGTGGATCAGACTGGACGTGTATTAGGAATATCTGGTGAGCCTTTGCTTGTTGCTTTTTATTTCTCCTCACAAGTAGCTCCAGGCGGTGCTTTTTCCACACAATAAAAACACTATGTGTGAACGCAGCCTAAGACTATTTCCCTATCATTTTGGGAATATTTTAAAAACACAGATGGTTTCTCCCTCTAAAATGTGACTATTGTTTAACCCTTCTGTTGTCCTATAGGGGCAAAAATTACCTGTTTCTGAGTTTTCTGCAAGAAATATGATGACTTCTCCTGGAGTGATCTTACAATTAGAAAAAGTGAAACATTTACTTTTTAAAATATTTTTATAAAAGCTGTACACCATCAGGGTACAGCTTGTCTTCGGGTCATTTTTGACCTGACAGTTGTTAAATCAATTACAGACTAATTAAGATTTTATACAAAATTGATAAATGATTTGTAGTAACTATGAAGCGCTCTTTTTCTTGTGAGAATTTTTTTTTTATAGTGTCAGGGGTGGGGTCATTATGTTATAAAGGTGCTTCAGTACTAGTACTAGTAATACCTGGACTTTGAGGTAGGAAAACACATGTTGTTTCTTCATGCAAAATAGATTTTGGGTTAAAAATTGAATGAAGAGGTTATACTAGGAGGGACAGTGAGAGCGGGTCATTTTTGACCCGAGGACAAGGGGAGCATACAGAAAGTAAAGGGCTCAAAATTGGCTATAGCTTAAAAAAAGCATTCAGCAGTGAATTTGATTCTCAAGCCAGCATTCATTTTGTCAGAGTAGGTGTTGCATTTTGCAAATGATCGATATCTTATTTTTGGAACAAAACTCTCAAATTATCCTCACACCAAAACTATCCGACTGGCTTTTCTGACTCTCTTATTGATTTTTGTGAGATGTTTTTGTTTTCATCTGTTGGAGGCGCCGCTGAACAATCACACTTCTGCTTTTTTGTTATTCAGAAGCCAATTGCACAACAACCACATTTTTTTTAACCTTTATCAGTCCCGGCACGTCTTCTGAAGAGGGGGAATTACCTGGACAACAGATGAGATGGGTATCTGGGTGAAAAGGCCATTCAGGTTTTCTTAGAGAGGGTAGGATGACTTCACCAAACACAAAAGCTACACCCCCACCCCCCCCACCACCTCCTCCATCCTCCAATATCCTGCACTATTCTTCCTCTGACACCATAGACTTCCAGTGTCTGCTTCACATTCACCTCCTCAATGAAATACTGATGAATAATAAACTTTGTTAATGGAAATCATGCAAGAGCACTGAGTTACACTGCAAAAAATGGCAAGTTGTCCAGTGATTTTAACTTGTTTCCAGACCTATCAAGCTTATTTCATGCTATTTTTAGTCAAATTATAAATTTTTTTTTATAAAAGGTAAAGTATTGAGTCCAAGGCATTTGGACTTTGTGTATACAGCTCAAGAGTTTACTTCTTCCTCACTGGAGGTTTTCAATCTCAGAGCTAGCATCTCAGTTTTCTATTGATTTGATTCCTGTTCCCAATGAGCATCTATAAACCTAAAGACTTCTTTTTCTTAAATCCACAAGAACACCAAGTGGTACACTGCAAAAAATGACACTTGTCATTGATTTTATCTTGTTTCCAGACCTATCAAGCTTATTTCATGATATTTTTAGTCAAATTATCTCTCTGCACTGGCAGATAATCTTGCCGGTTTCAATAAATTTAGCTTGATTCATGCCAATATGACTTCTTTCAAGAAATCATTATAAAACAATGAAGAATATCAGGAAACTTTCTCCAAGACAATTTAACTTAAGTAAATGTCCTGAAACAAGATACATTCTCCTGGAAAAAAAAAGTAACATTTGTATTTTGTTTGTTGTTTTTGGCACAGGATACACACATTCACTTTCTTAAATTTATCCTGCATCACTTGGTTATTAAATTTCATGAGCCATTGTGGAAGTCATGCATTTATCCTGCATCTCTCCTGCATTAGTATTGCAGTCAGTTCTTTCTTTAGCATTATACAGCAGAGCCAAATTGGTGTTTTTTAAAACCAAAACTGTAACGTCTATCAACCGGCTCACCGGACCATTCCTGTCCATTTCTGATGGACTGAAATGGGGCAAATCCTGATTTTGTTTTATTCCAAGTCATTTACTCTCGGGGATGGAGCCAAGGTGCAGCAGCAGTTCATCAAACCTGCAGGAAAACGTGGGACTTGTACAGCGGGTGTATCTGTTTAGACTGAGCACAAGGGCAAAGGGACCTTGCTTTTTCATTTTAATAAAACCTAGTGGGATACAAATGATGAGCGGCTGCCAGTGGAAGCAGGAGAACGCTGAATTACTTTTTATGGATAACTGCCACTCTATACAGAGGTTGGGGGGGGGGAATCAATCAGAGGGACGGTCATTGTGATTCGGCCATGTCTCTGTTAAAATAATAAACATAAATCATTAGAGGCAATGAAATCAAATAAAGGACTTGTTTGACCGCGGCCATAATCATTTTCTGCCAATGTTAACTCAAACATTTCAAACAAGCGCTGCAGCAGAGCAGGCAAACAAAGGATTTGAATTGGGAAGCAAGAGTTTAATGTATTTGCACAGAGATAAAATATAGAGGGAAAGTGATTGGGAAAAAAAACAAGGGTAAAAGACAATGACAAAACACAAAAGAGAAGAGATGCAAATTGTTAATTTGTGCAGGCGAGATAAAAAAAAAACTCTGACATCTCAGCTCAAAAATGAACAAACGACGCAAATCAACAAAAGAGCAAAGAGTCAAGAAGAAGAAAGAGTCAACAGTGGGAAATGGCAGAAGAAGAAGAAGAAGAAGAAGAAGCACGAAATGACGAGGTCAAAAAAGCATGAACTCAATCTGCGTCTATTGTACTGGCTGCAAAATCAGAGCTGCTTTATATTATGTATGATTATTTCCTTTTTTAGTCCTTATTCTGCCTTTTAATTATTCTTGTCTTCTATTCCCCATGCTGTTTTAATGCTGCTTTTAATGCTGTAAAGTGCTTTGAGTTATTGAGAAAACGCTAAATAAAATGTATTACTATTATTATGATAAGATGTTGAGTCCCATGTGATGTCTCTGTACTTTTCTTATAGGTGTGAGTCTTTTTAATCAATATATTGCACTGATGATACATTTTTCACGTTATTGGTCAGAAGCAGAGTAGAAGGGAAACTTTGCATGCAGACACCTCAGTTTGAGTTTTTTTTTTTCCATTTGTGAGTGTGAGTTCCTCTTTCATCTCATCTAGGCTTTATTAGATGAAGAGAGAAATAAAATTAATTAAAACGGCCCTAATGGAGGGAAATTAAATGCGGTAATGAGTGGGAGGGTGTTTCAGTGTATGTGTGCACACTGCAACAAACATCCATCTTACAGTGATTTAGTCAGTCAGTCATTTAGTCTCATATTCAGCCTTCAAATCGTATTTTTCTTAAAGCAAGAGAAACATTCTGCAGTGAGGAGAGATAACTCCACTTGTTTCCAATGCAGCTTCACTTGTTTCAGGAGTTTTCTAGAAATGAGAGTCAGTCTGTTGAAACAGAACAAGGCAGATCACTGAAAATGACACTTGATTCTACATAATTCTTGAAACAAATGTATTTAAATTTAAATTAACACAGTGCCACTTCAGCTGGTTACAAACAAGTTGATGCAACTGATGTTCTGCATACAGAGATTATATTGCTGGTTTCCAACTCCTGTTCCTAGTTCGGCTTTTCTTAAGAGAAAAAGGAAAAAAAGGAAGAAAATATCAAGGTTACACACAATTATGAAGCACAATTTAAAGAAAGAAAAATTAAAAATTAAACAATAAATAACAATAAAATAATCAAATCATTATTGATGAGATCATTAAAAATGCATACGGCTCTGTTTTTGCTTCAGCCAGCCTTTATCATTTTTATTAAAAACCTTAATGTCTTGGATTAATTTTATTTCAGTTGGTTGATTTGCGTTGGAAACAAGTTAAATCATCTAACGCCACTGGCAGATGTTTTCACTTATTTTAAGAAAATCATGATTTTAGGACTCAATAATAATAATAGACTAAATGACTCGTTAAGATGGAGATTTTTTTGCAGTGTAGGAGAGAGTTTGTGTGTGTGTGTGTGAAGGAGAAAAGGCGGATGCGAGGGTGAATGTGTGTGTCCATGAGAGTGACCATTTGTCCCCCTCGCCCCTCGCCCCTCTCCCCTCGCCCCTCGCCCCTCGCCCCTCCCCCCTGCTCCATGTTAAAGCGGGTGTGCGTGGCTCCTTGTGCGCCGGCGGGCGGAGGAGGGATTAGCCGAGCCGCCGGAGCGTTAATATGAATCGACTTTGACATCTTGTAAGGTCGCGGCTGGTGTCTGGAGAGAGCCGGGGCCGGTCTGCGCTAAAGGTCTCGGCGCGGGGCGGGTTCCCCGGGGCGCGCCGGAGAAAATACACGGTTACAGGCGGACATGCATACATACATGGCCACGCATGTACTCCCACGTGTTCGCAGCTGAGAGAGGACACAGGCGGGCTGCACTTAACGGGACAGACTGATAGACTTTAAAATTTAAATTCACGCCATTGGTGACATTTACGTTTACTCACCCTGGGAAGGTTGACCGAGCAAATATTCTACTTTTCATCACTGTTCTGCTTCACATTCATACGGTTAATCACATTCACACCTCTGAGGAACTCCACTTATTGGCTTGTTGGCTATTGGCTGATCTTTGGTGCCAGGTGACAAAGATCAGCCAATAGAAGATGGCAATTTCAGGAGCATGCTTTTTACCTTTTAGATATCAGGCTTTACACAGATTTGGGTTTGGGGTAGGGCTGGGCGATATGGTTGAAATCAATATCATGATAATCATAAGGATTTTTCTCGATATCAATATATATCAAGATATGGTTCATGCATGCAAAATCACGTTAAATAATCAAATTAATGTTCATCTCATTGAACCGAATGGTAATGTTAGGTGTGATGTCAAACAAAACAGAAATATTCAAATGAAATTCCTACCATACCTCATTTTATGAGAGTTTTTAAGTAAAATTTGCTTGTCATCATCAATTCAGACAGCAGAAATGTTTGTCACGATATCAAAATATCTTCATATCATCACGATATGATTCCACTGAAAGATGATAAACGATATTGAATTATCGCCCAGCCCTAGTTTGGGGTTTAGTTACTCTTTAAAGATTCACTGGGGGAATTTCGCACATTGGCGGCCTCAAGTGGCAGCAAGAGGTAACTTGGAAGTTTGAGGACTTCAATACCCAGAAATCTTGTAAGTTGACATCAGAAAACTTTCTTTCTTCTTAGTGTCCGGTGGGGTGGAGGTGGTGAAGAGATTCAGCCATGGTTGGACGTGATTTCTCTGGACGGAGTGCCGCTCACTGAAGTTTTGATTTGTCACTTCCTGCACGCCACAGAATATCGAATAATTTGGGCAAATAGGCCTTCTCTGTTACAGCCACACTTTCTGATTGAGACTGATGAGTGTATTTTTTACATCAAAGTCCTGCCTAGTGCGGCTTTAGGCAGCCAACTGAGGGTCAAGCACCTCGCTCTCGGTGGAAGTTGTTGAGAGAGGGGGAGAACGTTTGTCATTCACTTTCCTCACCCACATTTTCCTAGCTGGGGAACCTCCTCCACCGCCCATTTTAAAGGTTTTCTTTGTAAAGTCAATGGAAAGACTTCAGCTTTGTGTGAAGTTGAAGCGCGCTGCAGTTCCCAGGATCAGATGCGTTCCCAGCGATCTGCTAAAGGTTCATTGAGATTGACAGGAAAACAAATAAGACACCCTGCTGTTAATGGGAACCGAAGGCATAGAAATCTGTCAATTAATCCAACTTTCACTACAGCAAATCGCTGGTTCTGGACTCAAACCATGTATCTCCAGTTCAAACCTCCAGTTATAAACCCGCGACTCTAACTGCTGGCTACCTCCATCTTAACAAGTCATTTAGTCTATTATTGAGTCCTAAAAATCATAATTTTCTTAAATTAAGTGCAAAAGCTGTCAATGGCGTTCGGTAATTTCACTTGTTTCCAATGCAAATCAACTTGTTTCCAGAATTTAGTAGAATCAAGAGTCATTTTCTTGACAGCAGTGCAGTGATCTGCCTTATTCTGACTGGTTTCAACAGACTGACACTCATTTCTAGAAAATTCCTGAAACAAGTGAAGCTGCATTGGAAACAAGTGGAGTTATCTCTCCTCACTGCAGAATGTTTCTCTTGGTTTAAGAAAAATAAGATTTGAAGGCTGAATATGAGACTAAATGACTTGTAATATGGATGTTTTTTGCAGTGTAGTTACTGGCTACAGTCTGAACAGTCTAGACCAGGGGTCTCAAACTCAATTTACCTGGGGGCCGCTGGAGGCAGAGTCTGGGTGAGGCTGGGCCGCATCAGGTATTCCACAAGAAAAGCTTTGTTAAAAAAAATCCAATCTTCTCAAATGTCTTTATTTTTATTTTTTAACACAAAAGAAGATTTAAACGTCTTTATTAACAGTTCTTTAACCTCAATGGGTTCTTCTGAATATGAATTGTCCTGAACATGAATGGAACATTGAAGAACATGAACTGTTCTTCTGAACATGGCTTTTCCGCTTTTTGAACGTCATTTCCGCTTCTTTTTCCTGTGACAGCAGCACGGTGGTCGGCGGATAATAGCCCGGTAGCAGTCTCCTTTGTTTTTGCGCTCGATGTTCATGTCTTTCATGATGACATGAACACCATGGCATTTGTAGATGGTAGAAAGTACCGGGATAGCGAGCGCAAAAAGGCGACTTCTCCCGGAGTGTTTTATCCGCCGTGCTGTTGTTACAGGAAAAAGAAGCGGAAATGACACCGTGCTGTTGTTGTTGTTGTAAACGTGGTCATAGAAACAAAAAAAACAAATGATATCATATAGAAATATATGTAGTGTTCATCGTGTGAGGCAATGCAAATAGCGCGATGCAAATAAAAAATAATGACCCACAAATAACGGTGCGACCCTATAATTGGTCCGGGTTACCGGGGACTGTTATCGCCGACGGACAGGTGTCGCTATGTGACTGCAGACTACATTAGGCTACATTGAGTTCCTTACTTTTCTTTTATCCCGCCGCGTACGCATCACTTTGATTTATTTTGTCAGAGAGAGACATATATACGTATAATGTCCCGCTGGGCAGCAACTTAAAAAACTTTTTTTTGGAAGTGTTGTGAACGCAGCGCGCTGGGACGAATGTCCGCGTGTGCCCAATAGAAACGAGGCAGCCAGCCAGGCACGGAAGAAAACTCTCCATGGCAACGCTGCTGTAACTTTCACTCATTGAGAAATGTTTCTCTGCTTGCATCAAGCCCGGTCGATGTCCCACCCCCGAGAGCCATATACCCCACCGTGATTGGTAGGTTCGTTCAGCTCCGCACACAATACTGTAAAGTGCCATCCATATAAAACTTGCGGGCCGCACTAACATTAAACTTTCATATTAAGGTGGGGGCCACAAAATATCGTCTCGCGGGCCGCAATTGGCCCGCGGGCCGCGAGTTTGAGACCCATGGTCTAGACCATCCAGCCGAAACATTAGTTTGTGGTGTCCAGTATTTATTCCATCTCTTCTTCTACTCCTTGTTTTATAATCCCTTGTTTTTAATCTGTATTTGTGTCGTTTTGTGTCGAGAACTCAGTGGCAAAACTGTTTGTTAAAATCCCTTTGTTTTTTTACATATAATGTTTGGATCCCATAGTTTTTTCCTGATTATATGTCTGCTCTTTCATGCCTCTCCTCTTTCATGCAGTCATGTCGGTGCTAGCAGTAACAGCAGCTGCGGTTAGGGATGTAAAGTGGAAGCATAGCTCATTAGCCACAACCGCTACATTAACGCTAGCCTTTGCAAATCACCAGGCGCCGCTTCATTAACACTCCACCCATGTAGGCCGAGTTTGAAATTTTTAGAAAGATGTAAATTGGAACCGGGAGTCTGTGAGAATTATACCAGATGTGACATCGGCTCCGGGTCCCTTAAAAGCTTAAATATTTTCTTCTCTTCCATTGATTCACACCTCTGTCCCTGTTCCCCTCCGTTGGTTCCTCTTCTCTCTCATTTCACAATCTCTCCTCCCTGAATTGCCTATCAGTTGTGGTTAGACTCAGCCTCTGAAATACTTTTCTCCATCTCTCACTCTCCCTCCTCGGAGATCTTCCTCTGTGGACGATGACTTCCACGGAGTCGTCTTTTATGAACCAGATGGCACAAACAATATCTCTGTGTGACTGTAATTGGCTAGATGGAGAAAAAACCTTAACTAAGGATGACACGAGGATGGGAAACGCTTTGCAGATCTCACAGTGTGTTTTGCACATAAAAATTATAGGACTTTAGGTTTGGAAGTTTTCCCTTTTTACATGCAAACACCATTCCACCTTTGTCAGAAGTGGCACAGGTATGACACCGTATGCAAGATGACGCAAGGCTGCAGTCATTATTTGTGAATGTCTCATGCAGCCAATATGAAACTCTTTAATGTGTTATTAACTGGGTTCGATCCGCTTATCTCAGGGTACGATTCGATGCACGATATGAGGTTCACGATTCAACACGACCACGATACGATGTGATCAATAAAAGTTCAGTGACAACAAAGTCTGGCTGTGCAGAATTCTGAGACTCAAATCTTTCTAGCGATGCCGTTGGCTGCTAGAATGTAAACAGCAATTCAAAAATCAGTCATTACAAAGTGACAATAATATAATTTGGATGGAGAGCTTGTGAAACTGTGATGGTCCAGCGTCTCATTAGTGATTACTACAGCAGAATAACATGGAGCTGATATCACCATTCACTTTTCTGCCTCACAATACTTATTGTCACATTTGTCATTTTTATATTGCGATATATTGAATGTCGATATGTTGTCCCATCCCTAGTTTCAAGTGATAACAAATGAGCAGAGCCTCTTGCATGTGTTGTCAGTTGCTTTTTCTAAGCATACTTTGAGTTTGCATAACATTACTAAAGTTAAGTGCAATACTTTTATATTGTGCAACTCAGTGAGCACATACTTCAAATGGACTTTTTCTAACTCTAGCGCATGTTCAGCTTCCTTATTTGTTCACAGAGCGCTCGGTTCGTGTTTGCCTGCAGCCTCTCATGTGGCTGATGGATTGCAGCCTGCTGCCAGACAGAGCCGGTGGATTAGGAGAGACGGTGTTTGGTGATCGCTTGGTGATGCCTTCGGAGAGCGGGATCAGGTCCAGTAGGTTTACTTTTTTTCATTTGGTCTGAGTGGCTTCCACCCTGCTCCAGACCAAGCAGACTGCAAACTGTCAACCAAAGCCATGTTCTTTCGTTTATTAGTTGGGAAATTAGCAAGTAAAAAGAAAAACAAACCTATTTTTAATCAGATTCAGAATCATTTGATTGGCCAAGTATATTTGCACATACAAGGAATTTACAGTAGCGGTTGTTTGTGTACTTTGTTAAAAGACAGAAGAATAAAAGACAATATATAAACAATGAAAACAGTAATATAAAAAATCAATGTAGAAGAAAAAGATAAAATCAGAATCAAATACAGAATATAAGTATTACTGTAAATATTTACACTGTTTTGGATATTGCACTATGATGGATAAACAGATAAATAAATAATGGTTAAGCTTCCACTTTTTTGCAATGAGTTGCACACTTTTATGTATTGTTGGCGATTTTGCTTTACTTTTACTTGGCACTGCTCGACTGTTTGCTGGAAAGCATTCTCACTTTTTTTGTTGCACACTTTGGTATTTTTTTGTGAGTTTTCTCTAATAATTCGACAGTCTGCTCTTCAGCCTGAATATCCAGCAGGTGTCTGACCTCTTCATGGCCCCACGCTGCAGAAACTGACAGACTTCAGTTCAGTTATCAAGCTTATTTTAGGATTTTTTTTGTGAAATCATCTCACTGCACTGGCAGATAATTTTACCGGTTTCAACAAATTTGACTTTGCAGGAGAATGTAACTTGTTTCAGGACATTTTCTTGGTAAAAGTGAAATTGTCTTGTTTTATTGTTTCCAGATTTTCTTCATTGTTTTATGATGATTTCTTGAAAGAAGTCATACTGGCAGCTTTGCAAATTTATTGAAACCAGTAGATTATCTGCCAGTGCAGTGAGATAATTTGACTAAAAATATAATGAAATAAGCTGATAGGCCTGGAAACAAGATAAAATCACTTGACAGCTTGTCATGTTTTGCAGTACATGTCCTTTTTCACTAATTTTTCAACCTAGCAACAAGACGGTGCTTGTATGCATGGATGCTCTGGTCCTGCAACAACTGCTTCAACAACACTTCACTACACAGTCAACCCACAAAGCACAGTTCAGTCCTGATGATTTTCTCAGAACGATCCGCTCCAGGGTTCGGCTCCCTCTGGTGGACCGGGGTGGCTGATTGGTTGGTGAGCTCCAGGTTCGATCAGGTCGTTCTCACCTGCCCAGATGAACCGTAAACACTCGCTGACTCGATTCAGCCGCTCCGAACGCAACGGGTCGGACAGCGGCCCGAGTCTAATTGCAGCGCATTTACTGGCAAAATGATCTGACTTCATATTTGCTGGTCCTGTCCTTGTAACTCCTGAATTGATGTGAGCATGAATGAAATGATGTCTGTGTGTGTGTGTGTGTGTGTCTGTGTGTGTGAGCTCAGCTGTGGGTCTTCTCCTAGCAGCGAGACACGGATCTCAG
Source organism: Centroberyx gerrardi (assembly GCF_048128805.1). Lineage (NCBI taxonomy): Eukaryota > Metazoa > Chordata > Actinopteri > Beryciformes > Berycidae > Centroberyx > Centroberyx gerrardi. The sequence goes on from NC_136014.1 coordinate 25,502,110, forward strand.
AGGATTTGGTTAAGACAACACACAGCAATATTTCATTTTTTACATCAAGCCAAGGCCTATTATTTTTTCTATTACTTCTCCAACAGAAATCCTGAGAGTCTCACCAGTGTCCCCGAAGAAAAGCCCAGAGACAAAACATCCAGGAGGCACTCGTGCCTGCCTGTTGATATTTGACATCTAAAACTAAAAAATCTCTCAGATATACAATACACTTACTTTTTGTTTCTTTTCATTTGTAATATTTAGTAGTAGATAATGTAGTGATAGTAGTAGATTTAGTAGATAATCCAAATTATCATCATCCCACCTCAATAATCCCTCCTCCCGCTTCCTCATGTTTTTACTTCCTTCCACAAATAAATTGCCACCACCAAAGATGGCTGTGTATCTCTCTGCAGCTGCCATCAAGCTGTTATCTGCTGATTTGCATTGGGATGAGTGAATCTGTGTGAATTTGAGTCAGCAACAAGATAAATAGTGAGTTTAGAGTCATAAACTGTCATCTGAGTTCAGACAGAGATACTGAGCAATTTAATTCTCCACATCCCATAGAGAAAGATAAAATAACTTTATAATCTGAAGCTATTATGTATATACTGTACATATGCATGTGATTCTCAGTATCATCTTTTAAGTCACTCCTTAAAACTTACTTTTATGGCATTTTTTAAGGCATTTTCTTAGTGTGGCTGTTATTCCTTCTCTTTTATAATTTTATATCATGATTTTATTATTTCCTTCCACTACACTACTACTTCTCCACTACATTTCAGAGGGAAATCTTGTCCTTTTTCCTCCACTACATTTATCTGCCGGCTGGAGTTACTACTTACTTTGCAGAATAAGGTTTTACATGCAAAACATACGATAAGCTCATAAAATATGTTGCATTGTTAGAGTTTAAACTCTCCAACAGTATATGGAGCAGTTAGACCGACAACATTAAAATACTTCTTACAGGTTAATGCTTCAATAATTTAACTTTCTGACAGAATGGGGACTTTTACTGTTGATACTTCAGTTCATTTTACTGCTAATACTTCTATACTTTTACTTAACTTTTACTTTTTATGAAGTATTTTTCCACTATGGTATTATGACTTTTACTTAAATAAAGGATTACTTTTTCCACAACTGGTTAGGGTTAAGGCAACTAAAACAATTAGGCTAAATTTAGGGTACGTTTTTTGGTCTTGGATAAATAAGAAAAACTTTAGCTGAAGATGAAAACTTCACTCATGATGTAAAAGTTGGAACTGAACCCGGGTCGTCGGAGTCGAAGGTAAACGCCCCCCCCCGACCTCCACACCTCCTCCTCCTCTTAATCCTTTCATAGTGTGGAAATATGTTTCTCTCACTCTTCATTATTACATACAGTATTTATATTTTAAGACATCGTGCTCATTTTCCAAAATTTCATGAGACAAATCTGTTTGGATTAACCCCCCGAGCGGAAAATCGAGTTTTGCTCTCAGCCATCAGAAGTTATAAGGAACGGTCTGGTACCGAGTTTGTTGAGAGACAGCAGAGTCTTGAGTCACAGTAAACTGATTTAAGCTGAAATGAAGGAATGTCTACAGTACTAATGCAGGTAAATGCATGAAGAAGGACTGTAAAGCTGGGACAATCTTATCAAATTTACAGACGCTTGTCTTGTCTATAAGATTCTGCATGGCTTGGCTCCTCCCCCTCTTAGTGCTTTTATAAAGCAGAAAACACACTTCGGACAGTCAGCTTTTTCAGTGAGAGCAGCTCTTCAGAGACTGTGACACATATCATTCATTTAAAATTCATTTAAAATCATGGTTAAAAGACAATCAAGTGTGTGACCATACTCTGTAACTTATTCAAATAACCTGTTTTATGTATTGTTGTCCTTGTTTTAAAGTATTTTATGTGTTCTTATGAAGTGTGCTCTGCTATATGTACAGTATTGCTGTTCCTGATTTAATGTGTTTTATGTGTCTTTTGTAGCTGTCATTACACCTGCCCAGGGACTGCAGTTGAAAATTAGTCAAGATGGCTAAACTGGCACATTTACAGAAATGTCTATTAATGTGCACTGTCCCTGTAACTTTAAACTGTATAAATAAATAAAAAAATACTGAGCAGAAAGTCTACCTTCCTTCGTAATAAAACTTCTTGCACTCCCTTTTCCCACCGATGTGACCGTCACGCAAAAAAAAAAAGACCACTGACTTCTGACTTTAATGTTAAATTAATAATGTGTACTGTACCGCTGGGGCAGAATTTACAGCCGCTGCTCATCATAATTAGAGGGACAAAAGAAAGTGTGACGGTGAAGTCGGCGGGCGCAGGAGGGCTCGGGTTCGTGACAGGACCCAGCGAAGCGTTTGCACATTGCCAACGAACTGTCCCCGGACGAGCAATTAAACGACCACTTGCTGGGACATTTCCCAAGGAGCGCACACACTGAATTATCTCTCCATCTGTGTGTGTGTGTGTGTGTGTGCATGAGAGTCTACGTATGTGTGAAAATGTTTTGTGTTGGAGAATGTGTGTGCATGTAAGTGTGAAAACCAGTGACACGTCCCCTTGTCCAGATCAGTTCAGGCTGGATAATAAAGATTGATAGATGTCTGCAGAACCTGTGGAGAACTGTCTCTTTTGTGTCACAGTCATGTTGACAGCTCTCTGAAGGAGTGTGTGTGTGTGTGTGTGTGTGTGTGTGTGTGTGTTTCAATAATAAATGGGTTCCCATCCAAGTGTTTTAAAGGAAGCAGGCCGCAGCATTGCTCTCAAAACAAGAGACATCACAGAGAGAGCAGACTTTGACTCCCCACTGTGAGCCAGAGGCTGAAGGTTTGGTCACTGTGGGGTTTTGGCTTGACTCGTCTTGGTCCGAAGTTCCAGTTTGTTTGTTTTTTTATTCCATCAAGCAGCGATAATATGACTTGGCGATCTATAATTTATTTTAATCTTATCCTCTGACAGTTTGAGAGAGAGTAATTCTCAAATGGAGCGCTCTCTCTCATTTATTTCTCATTTTCTTTCTCATTTTCTCTTCTCTCTGCCTGTTGTGCCTTTGAACAAAATAACCCTTCTTCCCTTCGGCTTTCTCAGGGTGAGAAGTTAGGACGCTCTTCCTCTGAATGCTAATTACAGGTGAAACCGACACGTTTTGGTTCAGTGAACTGATGGGACTGATCCATTTCAATAATCTCCTCCTCTATTTTTGCGCCCTACCATTGCCACTCCACAAAAAACAAATTATTTGCGTGAAATGCGCTTAAAGTCTCGACCCCATTTCCACACACACAAACTGCTTGTGCGCACAGGTTAGTAGATCAGAATTGGCACTTTTCATGCACACAACTGCATTAATGCCGCTGTAAACCCTCAGTAAATACGTCCCTGAGTGATTTACTTCCACATAAACTGCATGTCCTGCGTTTGAGACGGCACATCGCCTCCCGTCTGAATGCCGCGGCACGTCGCAGCAGTCTGTCGCTGGAAGGTAAAGAGTTGATGGGAGCGGAGAGCCGGAGAGCCGCGCCGCCTCCCCGCGGGTTATCAGAACGGGAGCGCTCTCCGAGTTATTAATGAAAGGAGGGCAATGCAGAGCAGGTATTAACACAAGGCTTCAAGACACAAAAACATTAAGAAACAGCTTTCAATCAAAGCACGTTAATTACAAATTCCACCTCTGCACGGCTGGATCGCTGGTTAAGCAGATTATCTTTGCACACTCTAAAAGCGAAGGGTTCTTCTGACGGCGCGTTCACACGGGACGGCGCAGTTTCGGCGTTTGGTCTATTTTCTCCGCGTGCCGCTGCGTGCATTTCACAGGAAAACACCATAGATGGTCATATCTCCATTATATCACCACAGAAGCACAAATATATGAAATGATCAACTTACCAGGGTCTTCACTGTTGTTGTTGATGAATCCATCTGCACCGATGCAAGTTTTAAATGCGATACATTGTAGGATGACGATCTATCTGGTTTTGAATTATCACTTGCCTTTTGAAACTTGCATCTGTTATTGAATTACAATGAATTAATTATAGGCTACTTAATTTATTTAGGCCTATATGTTATTGTTTAAAGAGATAGAGAGAGAGGGAAATCTGTCATGTTTCTAACCTCATCTAGCCGAGTGTTTGTCTGCACTAACCAAGTAGAAACATCTTTTCAGTCAAATCAACAAAATGGACCTTCCTGACTGCAGAGTGACATGATTAGATGGTATTCAGACCTAACAGACTTGAGTAAGCGCTCACTGGCCAATCAGAACTAAGTATTCAACAAAGCCATGTAATGAATTATGCTTAACAACCTCACAACGATGTCCTACCGTATATATATAATGCTTTATGATGCATTGTAACATTTTCTGGTGTGATTATTTTGTGCTCATGATGGCATACAATCCCTTATGATCAACATTTACAGTGAAGTGTTACTGTCAACCAAAAGCATCTGTACAGCATCTGAATGCACACAAACACATCACTCCACTTACTGTGTTTAGATCCAAACCCCACTCCTCTAAAAGTGTTCAACAGTCAAGTTCTCCTCCTTCGTCTCCATTTGCATCACGGTGTGGCAGCAGTAAACATGTTGGTGCTGGAGTTGTTTTGCAGCTGATGAGTGCTGCTCTTGTTATGCTCATTGCGTTCACTCTCCATCCATACAGCTGTCATGACGCATATCACTTGTTACAGTGCCTGATGCTCACGTATCCACACACACACACACACACACACACACACACAGTAGTTTGTAGTGTACTTGTACCATCTGTTGGTCTCATCTCGTTTTTATACGTATTCATGTAATTGGTTTTCTGTAAAGAACTTTGTGTTAAAAGTGCGTTATGAAAAAAAAAAAGACTTCATCTCAACATTTATACAGATGTTTAAAGATTTAGTCTAAACAAGAATTTCCATTACATTACAGAGTCATTTAGTAAGTAATAATCCTTTTTTATATAAATAAATGTCTGTTTTTCTACATTCTATCACCAGTGATCCAACCTATATCCAGTTCATGAAAGCTTTTCCATTGTCTGTTCTAAACAGCCGGTGTCTGGTAGCTCTTTACTGGGAAACTTGGGATGCGTTTTACAGTTTTCCAGTTAGTTTGAAATAAACAGAAGAAGAAGAACTGGGTAGTTAAAAGAAAAGAAAAGAGAAACTCAAACTGCATCGACAGACAATCTAGGCTCCGCCCCCACTGTTTGATTGACAGGTGATCTGTGGGAAGTGCAGTGCAGAAACACCACAGTGAGGCTGAGGGACAAAGATGGAGACTAAATTAAAAAAAATTGAAAAAACAAGAAGAAGAAGAGTGTTTTGCTTGAATATCTTCTCTTTAAAAACATTAACTGACAGAAGTAGAATGGCTTGTATTCACCCAGCATAACAGGCACACAAACTTTACCTTGGTTAATTAATTGGTGCTGACACTTCTTTATTTTATTTTTTTTGGTAGACATCATTGGTGCACTGCAAAAAATGACAACTTGTCCAGTGATTTTATCTTGTTTCCAGACCTATCAGCGTATTTCATGATATATTTAGTCAAATTATCTCACTGCACTGACAGATAATCTTGCTGCTTTCAATAAATTTCACTTGATACGACTTCTTTCAAGAAATCATCATAAAACAATGAAGAAAATCCTGAAACAAGAAACTTTCTTCAAGATAATTTCACTTTTACCAAGAAAATGTCCTGAAACAAGTTACATTATCCTGAAAAAAAAAAAATAATAAATTTGTTGAAACAGGTAAAATTATCTGCCAGTGCAGTAAGATGATTTCACTAAAAAAAAAATCCTAAAAATAAGCTTGATAAGTCCGGATACAAGATGAAATACCTTATCAAGTCTGTCAGTTTTTGCAGTGTTTATTATCCAGATGCAGATAATATTTTAACAGCAGCTGTGAATGAGTTCAGAGAGACAGACGGACAGATGCAGAGAAACAGAGAGAGAGGGTTTAAGTGTCCTTGCCCGTGTTCCTTCATGTTTCTCGAGGCGTGTGTTTACTTCTCAGCTGCACTCGACGATACATCCTCTCTCTCTCTCTCTCTCGCTTCAATCTAAGTGTGTACTCACTTAGTATTGGCTGCACACTCGTTCCCTGCCAACTGTTCTTCTCACCCAGCCGTGGCGCGAAGACAGGAAGCTTGAGGCACTGATTTTATTTTCTTTTTTTTTTTTGAAGAGAGAGGCTAGAAAGTGGAAAAATAATTTCTTCAAGTCCTGACATGACGTCAAGTGCAGCTCAGTGGGGGGAGAGAGCGGCACTAACACTGCAAAGGTTAGGGTTGAATTCATAATTATGCCTTTGGGGGGGGGGGGGTGAGCGTCTACAATGTGTTGACTTAAAGTGGAAAATAATGTAAGAATTCCTATTTCTCTTATTGTATCTTATTGAATATGAGCAACTGTTAAAGCCAGAATAACCACATGCTGGGATGGCATTAACATTTCAAATCTGAAGCTGCTCCATAGACAAGCTTTTGGGATTTTGTGGACCAACAGAATATTTAACTTTTCATACCCAAAAAATCTTTATTCTGCAATATTTTATATTTATCAGCTCCAAACCAGAAAATGGACCATGAACTCGAGACTTGAACCTGTACTGTTATCAAGGTGGGACGAATGAATTAGAAAAATTACCATGTGTTTTTCTTTGGAGCAGCACAATTATTCATATAGCTTTAAGTTTTAGTTCTGGGTTTTCTTCTTGCTTTGGGAAAATAATTAGGCTGTTCTGGACAATAGGAATAATATGCATTCTTAAATTCAGAGATTTAAGTCAAACTATAAGGCGATTCTTTACCTGGCGACTGGCTACAGTATATTCTGTCTTAAACCATTCCCATATAATAGGAATTTGCACTACATTTGTAGCCCAATCACATGAACCTTTTGACCGGTCTTAATTAACAAATGAATTTCCAAAAGATCATGATTGGCCAGAACTCCATGGCAGTTTGTTCAATCATGGTGAAACTTGGTAGATATGTTACTCTCAGTGGTTTAACCTGTATAAACAAGTTTCTTTCAAAAAATAATTAAAAACAGTCAAACACCAAATAATTGAATTGGTCAAAAGGTGCAGCTATAAATGTCTATCTGTTCAAGATAGGTTGATCAATGTTTAGCAAGACAAATGATGTCACAAGATGATGTCTGTAAAGCCATGTTTGAATTGATTAATGTGGGGTGCTAATACATTTCTAATATGCCTGGTACACAAATGACCAGGTATAAAAATACAAGACAAACTGCATTCTGTATTGATTCAACATTTTTCTCTCAGTTACAGAGCGATTCTGTATTATAAGGCTCGATTGGCAACTTTATGGTTTGGGTTTCCATTCCCTGTGTTGGAGAAGCTGCTTGGAAAGCACCAGTTCCTTCACCTTTGAATAAGCTGAACTAGAGCAAAGCTACACTCAATAGAAATGGGTAACGCTTTATTTTCTGGGTCTGCAATTTCCTAATAATTTCCTAGAAAGGAACTGTTCATTTCATTTCGTGAAACTACTAATCACTGTCCAACAGAAAGCTAAATGGGTAGAGAAAGGTGATAAAGGAAGATTTCACCCTAAAACACTTGAAACGCTGTTGAAATGAACCACGGATGACGCAGGCCTACTTTGCATTTCTGGGTCCATTTTGTCGTTTGGTGTATTTCTCTTCTTTCCCGTAGATAACTGGAGTTTGAGAAACGCTGGTGAGAAAAAACATCAGCGGTAAACGTCAGGTTTTGGTGTCAGTCCCTCAGAATCAAAGAGCGAGGGCTTCTTTCTAGAGCCGCCATTTTGCACCGAGAGACGTTCAACAATCATACAGGGAGAAATCCATCGTAGAAGAGGAGAGAGACCAGTTTCTCCACCCACAGGAGCAGGAGAGAGACCAGAATGCACTGCAGCAGAGAGACTTGACTAAGGGATGCGACTCTCACTTTTTCTCAACTGGAAAAACTCATTGTCTTCTTCTTGCTATCGCTCTCTTCAAACCAACAGATGAATGGAACAAGTTCAGGTCCGTTCTCTGGGGGTTGTCGAAAGGCATTCTGGGAAATGTAGGAAATCACTAACTGCAGTAGAAGTAGACAAGGCAGGTTGAGGGAAAGTGGGTTCACCAAAAAAGTAAATTACAACACAAAATAACTTCTGGAACTGGACTGAATATCAGAGATTGATGATATCTAACAGTGTGAGAGGATCTGAGGGGGGTTTCTCCTTTAACACAGCCAGGGTCATGTGTGTGTGTGTGTGTGTGTGTGTGTGCGCACGTGTGTGTGTGCCTCCTATCAGCAAATGAGCACCCAGGAGTTGAACTCAGCTGGTGTTGAGAACATCAAAGTGTTAATGAACATCTGTCCTCAGTCGTTAAAATAAAACCACTCAAATTAGACACTTTCATGTTTCATCACTCCTCCTTCCAGCTTCCCGGGTGGCGCTCCGAGGCAATTAACTGGTCAAGTTTTTTTTTTTTACACAATTTGCTGAATTTATATTTACATTTTAGACTTCTAGCTGGTGCACTTATCCAGAGTGATTTACTATGCATGCAACAGAATATACTCATGGTAATAAATGTACATGCATTTGTCAAGGTGGCAGCGGTGCAGAGACATGCAATTTATAAAAACACACTCCCACTCAGCCACTCTCAGCTAATTTATTTTATTTTCCTTGTTATTTGTTTGTATACCATTCTCCTCCTTGCTGAGTTTTGATTTATTTGTGGTTGTTTGACTCCTTGATGTTCTTTTTTCTCTCTCTCTCTTTTGAGACTGAGATGTTCGTCTGAGTCCCTCTGGGTTTCCTGGCTTCACCTTGGCTTGTACAGTTTATTTATTTTCTGTTCTTTTTCATGGGGGATTTTTTGTCATTTGTGCAAGTAAGGTAATACAAAATGAAACAGGACAGAAACCGAGTCGACGGATTTTCTCCAGAGAAACTTCCAGCAGGGATGTTGGGGGGGAAAAAGTCCTTTTTTCTGCCTTCAAAAGCTAAAATATGAAACTTTTTTTGACATTAAAATAAGGGAAGTCACAGCAACAACAACAATGTAGGAAAGCTGTAAGAGAAGAAAGAACGACGGAGCTAAATGTGCAGCAAAAAAGGACGAAAACACTGAACATCGGCATGTGTTTTTATTGCAGATTGGCTGCGCTCACCGCCTGCTTCTGCAGCACCTGTGGAGGCTTTATGGCAGCCGGTGGTGTGCCAAACTTTGTATCCCACGAAAAATGAGTTTTCCCGGTGGTGTGTCCTCATTTTGACCTTGGTGTGTTTTGTTATTTTGCCACTGCACAAGGAAATTATCATGGTGGAAATGCATGTAATAAATGACAGAAGCGTCCATAGTCTGATTTCTGTTCATTATGAGGCAACTTAGTTACTTTCGGTCATTCTTTGTAATCCTGAATGGTTTTACTGTCTGAAAAGCTTGTAATAGCAAAACAATCCACAGAAATTGAAACTATTTTATTATTTTCCTCTCTGGTGTGAAACCGAGGCACACCACCAGGGGAAACACATTTTTAAGGGATGCAAATTTTGTCGCAACACCGTAACCTCAGCCTCAGGCTGGATGCCATGTTCAAAGAAGACAGCTCATCAAGATGAGTGACAGGAGCTGGGGCGGGAACATGACCAACCAGGGGGAGGAGGGCGGGACTAACAGTACATTTCCTGCCGCAAGGAGAAACGTTGCATATTGCTTTTGATCAGTGAAAGCCTCATCACTCCAGTTTTGGTGGTTTTCATGTTTAGCTTCACTTGCAGGATTACATGGTTCTCTATGGGCTGAGCCTTGGGCTCAAGAAGCTGTTTAAACCCTGCTGGATAAACTCTTAAATGCGTGTTAGTTAAGCTGAAAACAAGGCTGGTTTTCTCAGTTCCTCAAAAGTTAACATTTTGTAGATTGGAGGTTTTCAACCGACAGCTTTAATCATACTGACATGTGCCCAAAGCTAAACACACACACACACACACACACACACACACACACGCACGTGTCACACAGTCTAGCAAAAACATCACTGATGCACCTAAGGGGGTTCAGTTGGTTTTGTCACATTTTGTGCAGAACAAGAACAGCTCAACAAAACGATGCATTTCTCATTTCAGCTGCAGTTCTCCTGAGAAAGCTTCAGGTTGTTAAACGCTGAGGAAATTTTGATTAAAAACACCTGTCAAAAGTTTGAGGGGTTCTTCTCAATGGACACCAACGGTATCCATGTGTTCAGAACTGTAGGAACTGTGAGCAAGTATCACCTGTAGCGCTACTCTACTGAGGTTACTCAGTGCTGGATATTTGTAGTATTTAAGTATTTACAGTTAGATTAATCGATAAAGAAACATGTTTTCTGGGTCAGAGGGCTTACACTTTGTTTTTGACTTGACATGGCAGCCTCAAAAGCATTACCTAAACAAAAGAAGCCTAAATAAGATTATCCTAAAAAACACTGACATTTATGAACTCTGTACGTTTAACATTTGCCACTGTACTGCACTACTGCTGCAGTTGTGCTCCACCCTCAAGAGAAGTTGTTGTGAAGTTTTGCTCTCTCAGCCATCAGAAGTTACACAGACTGAGTATCTCCACCAGCATGGGTATTGAAAGCCAATGCCAATACTTTTGTCTTCACACACCATTAGCTGATGTTTTGCGGAGATATTCAGCGTCTTTAAATCTGACGATTTTCATGCCAAAAAACATTTTATTCTTGTCATCATGGGACACTAACAATTGGTTTTTGAATCCAGACTAATTCAATTCTTTTTGGGTTAGCAAGCAGGATGACCCACCCACCTACTGAATGGTAAGAGTAACTCTGGGATACATTACTGCCTTTAAATTAAAAAATAATTTACAAAAAACACTGAACGATTAGCGGTAACACTTTACAATAAGGGTACACTAAGTTAAGGGTTAGTTAATGCTTAATAAGCATTAACTAACCTTAATTAACAGTTAACTAATGTGTAATTTACTAATGGTGTTCATGTTAACTAAGGTATTAATTTATACATTATTTAATAGTTTATAAAGATGACTATTAAATAATGTATAAATTAATACCTTAGTTAACATGAACACCATTAGTAAATGATTACCAGACACATAAGTTAACTGTTAATTAAGGGTTAGTTAATGCTTATTAGCATTAACTAACCCTTAATTGTAAAGTGTTACCCAATTAGCCATTTTGGCTTCTGAAAAAGGCTTTTTAGGCTTCGTTTCAGAGATCGTTTGGTCGCTGTACGTTCCTCCATGGTTGCACAACTTAAACTGAAAGAAGTTCTGAATGCAATTTGGGTAGTTCTTAACCTTTATTTAACCAGGAAAGTCCAATTGAGATTAAGAATCTCTTTTTCAAGGGAGGCACCTGGCCAGCATAAATAAAAACACATAATTACAGACAGAAAACACAAAAGGAGACAAAATTAAAAAGAACTAACCAGGTAAATTAAAAACATCTTAAGGAGTCTGCCTCTAATTCTTTCATTTTGGATTTAAAAGCATGTAATGAGATTAATTCATTGAGTTTCAAGTCATTCTGCAACGTATTCCATGCCGAGGATGCAGAATACACAAATGCCCTTTTTCCAATTTCCGTACGGGCATTTGGGACAGATTTGGGTAGTTCAGGGGGCGGAGCTTGGGCGTAAATGTAAAGCAACACTCCACTTAGTTTTAACATGTGGGTTATTCAGCATATGACCGCCATGAAAACCAGAATTTAAACTACTCACCAAGGATGCAGTTGGACAAGTTTGTAGCATTCAGATTTTTCCCATTCATTTGAATGAGCCACGAAAATATCCTGAAAACCGACATTTAACATGTTTGTGAACAGATTCAACAACAGATCCTGCTGCTGTGATTTTCAACTGGCTGTTGGTCAAACGTTTTAGAACATAATTTTGCCAAATAGCATTTTTTTATTGATAGAAGAGAACACAGCGGAGGGATACCATTTAGGAGAGATAGTTCCTGCTTGGGAGACCAGATCTACTTTTATTTTTAAATACTAATTTTAGTGTAAACCAAGAATAGAAATGCAGAATGACGACCGACCAGTGACTGATTTATTGTCTTAAAAGTGGGATGTGTTGCTGAATCTGTTCACCATGTTCGATGTCAGTTTTCAGGATATTTTCGTGGCTCATTCAAACACTACAAACTCCTCCAGCTGCATCTGATCTTGATGAGTAGTTTATATATTCTTGTTTTCATGGCTGTCAAGTGCCAAATAACCCCCAAGTGGAATATTGCTTTAACTGTCTGGGGGTGCAAAATTTCCACCAAAACAGAGCGTACGGGCCAGACTGCTTGTGTAGAAAGCTTGCGAACCCCTGCTGATATATTATGGTCATTTTGTGCAACGAGCCAGTACAATATTATTGATTGTTCCGCTAAAAAAGGTGAATACACACACACACACACCCACACGTCTGTCATAAAAGCAGTTAGCTGGGGTGTGTGATGTGATGGGACTCGGTGTTCCTCTCAGTCGCTGTGAAGAACAGAATATGCAGGAAACTGAGAAAAGGTCAAAGCACTCAGGAAGCTGAGAGAGGCTCCGGTCCTCTGTAGGAGCTGCCTGAAGCTTTACTGGGAGACACTTCACCTCTGGGTGCATCTGTGTTAACACAATGAGAATGTGTGATTGCATGTGTGTGTGTGTGTGTGTGTGTGTGTGTGTGTGTGTGCAGGGTCTGAAATTACCACCCACCAAGCACCTAATGCTGGTAAAATGTGTCTTTGGTGGATAAATCAATAAGACTCACCTGCCACACTGGCTGCTTTTCAGATGATAACATTTGAAAGCCTTGGTTATATACATTCTGTGGTCTTTGCCTGTTCTCAAACTTTGTCCCTGCTGGCCACCGTACTCTCTCTCTCTCTCTGACTGTGAATCAATCAGATCAGCACAAAAACAAATGTAGGCTCCCATTGTTTTCAAAAGAACACGTTAAAAACAGCTGGAAGAGACAAACTGATACCTTGACTAACGTAATCCATCATGTTGAACAGCAGGTGTATAGCAGTTTTTTTTTTATCATGCACCTATTTATCTTGTTTAATGTGGACTATTTTATTTTTTTCCATTACTGCAAACTGTTACTTACTTCTGGTGGCAGTGAAGAGGCAAAACGAAAGTTAAGGCAGAGTGGCAGTCAAATACGTCCTTTAATGCTATACAAATAAAGATTATTATTTAAAATTCGGGCTGTTTGGAGGATTATATACATGCCGAATTTACCAGAACACCGTACCAATAAGTAATAAAGTCTCAAAATATATTTTCTTATGTGTGTTTTTTGCCAATAAGCAAGGAAAAAACAAATTGCCAGATTTCTGAAGGGACCTTGGTGTTGCAGGAATCTCCTCAGCGTGCGCCGGCTGTTCACTTTGTTTCACTCACTGCCGTTCAGGAACCTGCTGATATTTACTAGTCATTATGCTTCAGGAAAGTAGAAATATTACACATTTAACCTTTAAGGTTAGACATGTAGAGGTGAGGGTTAAGGTTAGGGGTTTAGGGAATGAATGTAGTCAATGGAAGCTCCTCACAAGCACAGTAATACAAGCGTGTGTGTGTGTATGTGTGTCTAACTATCCATTTGTCCGCATGTCTGAGTGCTAAATTATACCTCGGTGCAGTTGAAGTGCTTCCTCCTGTGGGTTGAAAGGCAAGGAATGGATTTAATTGACTTTGATGACAATACACATACTTATAGATAACGACCTACATACAGTAAAAGCCCTCAATTAAGCGTCGCCGCGTTTATCTCGATTCCAGTGACCTTCTCTTTAATTCTCTCTTGTGAGCGCTCCAAGGACGTCTCTCGGCTCTGAGTGCCTCTCTGGATAATATCCATGAATATCCATTCATAAAACAAAGTGACGCTCCTCAGCATCGCCGCTGAGGAAGTGGGAGGGGCCTCGGAGAAGACAAAATGGCTCCTCAGGGAAAGTGCTTCAGAGTGGTTCTCCGTTTTGTCGGCATAAAACTTGTAATTCCACTGCTGGTGTCTTTGTCTTAGCTGAATTGTAATTACATGGTGCATTACTGTCAGGGTAACTCTGAAAATGCAAAAGGCATAAGCCAACTGAAAAGATATTTATAGTGGTGTGTTGGTGTGTAGTTGGTTGTGAGAAAGATGTATTCATATGATGGTTTGTGTGTGTCATTTTGATGCAAAATTACATTTTGAGGAGAGATAAAATACTTTTGAATGAAGTGTTTCCTTGTGCAAGAGATTTGTGGAATTTTGTGTTTAAGAGTTTTGAGAAAATGATCCTTAAATTCAGAAAATGTGTGTGAGTTGTTTTTGTTTTGTTTAATGTATGTATATCTGGAATATTGCATACCATCACCTTGATTAATGCTTGAGGCAAGTAATATATGATGTATTTTAGGGAAGGTGTAATGTCTATCATATACCAAATAGAAGTGTTCTGATGATCCTTGTTTTATTATATGATATAAATAAATTAATTAAAAACAATTGATCACAAAAAAAAAGAAAATGTGTGTGAGCAATTTTGAAAAACTGTAAAAAACAAAACCCATTGACCAATTTCAAAATTATGTCAGTGAGAAAACAAGACGTTCGTTTATTCACTCCCGAATTGAAAAAAAAAAAATGCTTGGACAGCTAACGTTACTTTCTGGTAATGAGATAATGGGTGAAAGCCGATAGAAGCATTGCACAATCAGCATCTTAGTTAACTGAATCAAGTTAACTGAATCTAAACTTTTGTCCCTCCCTTTTTCCCGCTTCATGTGCTTGGTTTGCATTGCAAGCTATCCCATAGAAATATTGCTTCTCATAGAAAATGAATGGAGGCAGAACTGGTCACTCAGTGGATTGCGTTTGGTGGGGTTTCACCATAAACCTTTCCTTTGGGGAAAAGGTCTGGGAGCAAAGATCTGAAGTGAGCAAATAATGATAATCAATAGTAAATTACAGTATATAGTGATGTCAGCAATCATTTTATAAGAGTGAGAGTCACATTTTCAACATAGTGTCTATCTCAGCTTGGAATTAAGCTTTGTTGTCTTGACTTGCCGGACAACCAGAGAGAACATGTTGTGTATAAAACCTGATTCTGGTTTTTAATATTTTTCTGCTGCAGTTAGATGACTCAGCTTCCTCCCTTTCCATTAGCAAACACCTTGGTGCCTGCTTGGTGTGAGGTCGAAAAGAAACACATCATATCTGAAATCACAAATGTATTAAAAGCAGCAATAACTGGTGATGGCTGTGCAAGCATTACACAGGATCACTACCTTACAGTCGAATGAGAGAAGTGTTGTGTGACTCATTTTTTCCATTTGGATGAAGGCCAACCACAGGTCTGCACCTCAGTGTGTGTGTGTGTGTGTGTGTGTGTGTGTGTGTGTGTTCTCTTTACCCAACTTGATACTCTGTTTTGGTACAAAAACTCAATTTTGGTTACTGATGGCATTCTAGTCTTTCTTCTCTGTCGCTCTGTTCCTCTCCATTTCCAGATGAAAGCTGCTTCCTTCAGAGATGTAATCCGTCATTGCCGAAAAAGAGGCAGAGAATAAAGACGTCAAACATGAATTTCAACTTTTGTTTAATGTTGATTTCCTTTTTAAAATCTGGAGAGTTTAAAATTATGAGTGCAATACCAAACTTTGTATTTCATTACACCCCTATGTTATATATATATATTCTCAAGTTTGGAAATATATTTTTGCCCCGTAATTGATATTCTGTTGGGACCCGAGAGTGGCAGTGCAATGAAAATTTTTGACTGAACCAAAGTCACTGAGCTGAATATGATTTAACGCTCCACTGAGTAAGACAGGAGACGAAGCATGGGAGATGAAACACTATTCTCTGAGGAAGGCAAGTCATTTAATGTAAAGGGTTCGGCCTCCGGAGGCCCAAAACGCACCAGAACTGAATGCCAATAAGTTGTTGATGTTTTGTTTTTTTTTCTTCCAGAGTTTATACTGCTTTTAGGTCCAGGAAGCAATTACATCAACCTGTCCTTTTACCTCTCTACCACTCTATGAGAAAGAAAGAAAGAAAGAAAGAAAGAAAGAAAGAAAGAAAGAAAGGAAGGAAAAAGTGGGAAAGGTGAAAGTAATGAAGAAAGTGAGAAACGTGAGAGAAAAAATCAGAGCAAGAATGAAAAAGTGAAAGTGAGCATACCGTATTTCCTCTAATAGTGGCCCGGGCCTTTATTTACCTCAACTGCAGAGGGTACCAGGCCTTTATTGGAAGCAGGCTTATATTAGAGACAGGCCTTTATTTCTAATTCCCTCTGTTTGATAAGTATATTTGCTCATATTTTAGTACGAAGCCTCCTTGTTTTCTGATCTGCTTCTGTTGGGGTACGTTAGGTAGACGTTTTTTTGTTACTGCAATGCATTACGATAATTACGGTAATCGACGACGGCATGCTCCAGAGACTTCCGCCGGCACTTGTACGTTACTACAAACTACAGTTACATTATATAACAGGCACCAGGAGTTTACCGGTATCCACCGTTGTTTGCATGTAAGCTGAAGCTAACTGAAGCTAACTGAACCTGGGCGCCGATGTGTTCCCGGTGATCCGGCCGAGATTTCGGCGGGGGTCCGGGGCTCGGATCGGGAGGATCAATACGGGCCGTGGGCGCGGTGGAGAGGACAGCGGCGGAGAGAGGAGACGGACACGGTGCAGCCATATACTAGGTTTTGACCTAGTCTTGTTTCCTTTGTTTTTTCCCCCGGCCTGTATTTGAGACCGGCCTTTATTTGTTCGTGTCGACGACGGCCCCGGCCATTATCGGAGACCCGGCTTTTAATTGACTACAGGCCACTATTAGAGGAAATACGGTAGTCGCCTCAGAAAAAGCGTCTTGAATTAGTAAACAACCTAACAAGGTAACGCGCTAGGCTGATATTCAGACTGAATGGCCATTTGGTTCCAACTCCATGTTAGCTGTTTTCTGTGTGGGGGGGTTGATTTTCCCCAAACCAATCACTAGTGACTGACGTCTCTGAACCAATCACTAGTGACGTATCTGAACCAATCACTAGTGACCGACATCTCTGAACCAATCACTAGTGACGTATCTGAACCAATCACTAGTGACCGACATCTCTGAACCAATCACTAGTGACGTATCTGAACCAATCACTAGTGACCGACATCTCTGAACCAATCACTAGTGACTGACGTCTCTGAACCAATCACTAGTGACGTATCTGAACCAATCACTAGTGACCGACATCTCTGAACCAATCACTAGTGACGTATCTGAACCAATCACTAGTGACCGACATCTCTGAACCAATCACTAGTGACGTATCTGAACCAATCACTAGTGACATCTCTGAACCAATCACTAGTGACGTCTCTGAACCAATCACTAGTGACTGACGTCTCTGAACCAATCACTAGTGACGTATCTGAACCAATCACTAGTGACCGACCTATCCGTCCGCTCTGAAGTTACTTCAGTCACATGATGCTGCAGCCAGTTAGCCTCTACATCCATGGTTAGCCAGATATTTACCAACTGCACCAAGAATATCGCCTTTGCAAAGACAATATGTTGGGTGATTTCAAATTCAAGAAATCTATTCTGCCAAAACGCCATGAAACACCGCTGCACAACGGTTCACACTTTAGTCCCGCCCGCAAAGGCGCTGATTGGCTCGATTGTTTTTCCAAGCGAGAACAAGCCGTTGACGAGGGAAACACCAGACTCTCTGAATCACTCAACAAAATCTGAAAAGTGGGCGGGATGCGATTCAGGAGTCTGGAACCCAGATAGGGACGTGCTGTTAGCAATAAAAACAGGCAGATGTTTGGGGCATTTTAGGTTTTGGGGCGAATAGTGAGCGCAAACAAATCAAGCAAATCATTTTCGCTTTATCTTTGCTCTCCATTATAATGATAAAACCTACAAGATGAAATTTGGACTCACTTAGGCTAAGGTATGATGACTGCCACACCGCCATAACCAGCTGCCACGATCTGCCTGTCGGTCTTTTTACTGACATCGGTCCATCGTATCCCGCTGAGCCAGTCATGAATCACAAAACAACTCCTTCCTCCGGCTTTCCCCTCCATCAGCCTCCATTATGTAAACTCTATTCAGAATGCCAAACACCCAGCAAAGCGTCTAGCAGACATTCCTGTTACTGATATGAACTCCACCAAGCAATCATTTCAGCATCATTTGTAGTTTGGGGCTGAGCGGCAGCGCTTGTCTCCCTGCAAAAAGGATCCGTTTGATGAGACAGGTATTCTGCGATGAACATCTCCACCTCAGCTCCAGCAAATGAACTCACACTCTTTTGTTGCTGTGAAGTGCCTTGGGCGTCATTTCTTCTTTTTTTTTTGTAATAACTCCTACCTGCTATCGAGCGTGCCTCTCCGCTGTGTTCGATCTGGGGATATTTTTTAAAGGTTACATATACATATACATGGATATATGAACAGCAGGGATTTACAGATGGAAAATAAGACATTTCAATGTACTTAGTCATTTGTATCTGGTGATACAGATCCTCTTGACGTCAGTGTGCCTGACCAACACAGTTGTTAAAACATTTCTGGCTTCAGAATGTAAAAGTCCTCCATCCATCTATCCTGTGACTATCTGCAGTGCTGCAAAGCCACTGCAGCTTATTCCTTTGGTTGTAGATGGAGCTGAATAGACATAATATAAAACACAACAAGCATCTTTCAAACAGCTTGCCAGGCCATTCTTCTGAAAGGGGGACATTTCCTCTCAGGGGATGCAGCTATAGTACTGCAATTGTGTGGCAAACATAAAGTAAATGTGGGTTCTTCTACAATGGCTACATCTGAAAAACTTATATTTATAGCCATGACAAATTGAGTTTCTACAGTATTCATCAAGTGCTGTCAATTTCAGAAAAAGCATGGAATGGAATGAACATTCATAGCTGCACCTGAGCAAAAAATACAATCAAATACAATCAGGTGAGTGTAAAGTCAAAATTCAGCATGAGCGCTCAAAGGTAGGTCCAATAATGATAAGGACTCTGGGTCTGTGACAGAGTGCATTAAACCAGGCGGAGCTGGTTATTAGACATCTGTATCAGCAGATTGAAAATCATCATGACAGTTTCCCAAAATGGGCTCTTGAGAGAAGACTAGTGCAACAATATAATGGAAAATATGTGATAAAGCCTGATCCGGCGTTGTAAAAGAACATCATCTGGCGAAGGGCTACTTCATTTTATTCAACGAGTGAGAGAGGACAGCCGAGATAATGACAAAATGCAGCAGAGGCAATTCAGCAGCCGCACTCCAGGGCCGGAGCGTCACACCTCCTGTTGACAGAGACAGAAGCCTCCGGCTGTATCGACACACTCTTTCAGCCGTCGTTATCAAGCGAGCATTAGGTCAAGACCGACCCGTCAAGTGCCGCTTCACTCGCATTTTGGACAACTGCCAAGGCGCTCTCGAGCAAGTTAATGAGTCCAAAGCTTCCCTCGGGGCGCCGCAATACCGAAAACCAATAACCCAATGGATAGGGAAGCTGTCTATTGAAAGAGAATGATATTTTACCGGTCCTTACTAGGGTTGGACTGATCACAACAGCAAGTTAACATTCCTTTAATTTTGTTCTATAAAGAAACCAAACTGTGTCGTTTGATTTGGGTTTAGTCCAGACTGAGTGAAAATTTAGGACTGAAGGACATTACATCCAAAAGAAAGTTAACATTGATTCACTTCTTCCTGTAATGAAGCCAGATAGAGGTAGATTAGATTAGTCTCATAATTAAATGAATGCAGAAAACAAGATTTACAAGTGTCTGTTGTGTCTAATAAATAAGCAAGGGCAACCATTTAATTATATGAAGGTATCACGTGTCACATACATCTGCATTGTCACAAAAATGCAGACTGTAAAACGTTAACAAAAATGGATTTTAGTGAAACTTGGTGAGGTGAGGTGTTAGCTGAGAGATCTGTTAAAGTGAAGACTGATATGAACTGCATAAATCCACAAGAAGACCTGTTTGTTTTTGTGTGTTATGTCCTTCATTCTCCGGTAAGTTTTGATGAAACTTTAGCAATGTCATGCTAGCTGCTAGCTGCTATTAGCCTCGCCTAGCTAATTTTGCCTTAGCTAATAGACGTGTGTTTTAATTTCATGTATTGCATGTCATGGTTTGTGCTGTTGTTGAAAAAATCCAATCAGAGAGCTAATTCCGGCGTCATTTGTATATGGAAATGCATATATATACATATATATATATATATATATATATATATATATATAGAGATTTTTTTTTTTTTTGGACTGTGTTGAAAAGAAGAAATGTTATTGAAGCTAATGTAGTCATATGGAAGTCATGCTGGTTACTGATACCTGAATGCGCCTACCTGACGCAGTGTTTATTTCATTGTGTTGTGTATTACAGTAATTTAAGCTACTGTAAGTTTATTTAATGCACTGCTGTAGGACTTTGAGTGATATTAAGGTGAAATTCTGGTGATAAATTGATTTAACAGACTCTCATTGAGTTATTACCCTTAGTGATTATTAGTTGCAGGTGAGTTACTTTGTGCTTCCAAAACCTTCAAAATGTTAATTGTGTCTATTAATGTCTGTTTACTTTGCTGAATTTGTGTTCTGTGTATGTGCCATGGAGGGCCCAACGAGTCTAAACCTGCAGACCCTCAGCTCTCCGTGGCATGTGGCTGGATGCCGCTGGTGTAAACGCACCCGGCATTAAAGCTGATTTTGATTCTGAAAGCAAGGCTGATACCATTCGACCTCACAGAGTGGGGACTAACATGCTGAGACCGACACAAATGGAGAAAACAGGCAGCCAGTTTGTCGATACTCCATCTGAGAGCCGCGTGCACCGCCGGGTCTTCAGACAGATTGGCCTCGATCACAATGTAATAGAGGTATGATTGATGTGAGAGAGAGAGGGGAGGGGGGGAAGACTTACCTCTGTTACTTTCTGAAATGACAGTTGTTGATACGGTAATGAATACACACACACACACACGCACACACACACACACACGCACAAGCAATCCCGGTATGAATTGGTAAATGGAAAATGAAAAGCAGCAGATGTAGAAGCTGCTCAGCGGATAGTGTATGAGTCACAGGTACACAAATAAAGTAGACACACATAAACACACATGCTTGTATTGCTATACTTGTGGGGACCTTCATTGACTACATTCATTTCCTAACCCCAACCTTAACTGTCTCCACGCTAAACCCAAACCGGTATCCTTAACCCTTACAGTAACCTTAACCCAATCCTAATTCTAATCTTAACCCTAAACCCAAAATCCTAATCCTAAATGAACCTCTTGCAGAAGTGCAGAGCGGCAAAATGTCCTCACTTTGGAGGATTTTCATCATCTTTCCATCCTTGTGAACACATTTGGTCCTTATAAATATAGAAATGCAAACACACACACACACACACAAAGACCCCTCATTTACTCCCACACACACACACGTTACATACTGCAGTAAAATTATAGCCATCTGAAGCAGAGGTGTAATGCATCCAAATTGTTCAAAGTTTACAATTTATTTTTTGTGAAATCATTTCACTGCACTGGCAGATCATTTTACCATCGTTTAAAAAAAAAATGACTTATTTTTTTTCAGGAGAATGTAACTTCTGGGACATTTACTTGGTAAAAGTGAAATTGTCTTGGAGAAAGTTTCTTGTTTTAAGATTTTCTTCATTGTTTTATGATGATTTCTTGAAAGAAGTCATATTGGCATGAATCAAGTGAAATTTACCCTGAAACCAGTAAGATTATCTGCCAGCGCAGTGAGAGAATTTGACAAAAAAATATCATGAAATAAGATGATAGGTGTGGAAACAAGATAAACTCACTGGACAACCTAAACCAGGCTGAACCAGGGACTCAGACCCTCTGGAGTTTTTAGTTGGTTCCTGCAAACAGCCAGATCAAAAAACCTGTAATCCCTGCTGCTCATACATCACAGAAGATAAAAGATGACAAAAACTTAATGGCACGTGAACACAGATGGATATCTTTACTCCTGCCAAGTGAGCAGTTAAATTCAGCAGTTGATCTGATTTACAGGGAGACATTCCCCACTGCAGTTAAGTCCGGTGTCAGCCCGCTTTATATAGCCGATATTTACAGACGTTCACGATGAGTTTGGAAGGTTGTCAGTGCTGTTAGCTTACAGGCATCAGAAGTGCAGAGAGGTGATAAAACCCAGCACACCTTTTCAATATTTACCGTGACAAAAACTGATAAATATTCCGATCCAACGCGGGTTTTCATCAGGTAAACATGACATGCACTCACTAACCCATCCTGCAGCGGTGACCAGTGTACTGTAGAAGTCCCCGCTCATGCATTTATTCTGCATCTATCCTGCATTAGCGCTGTATACAGTAGTAAGTCAACTCAGGCTTATTTGTACAGCCCTTAATCACAGTTACGGTCTCAAAGGGCTTCACAACGCCCACATTATGAAACCGTAAATAAAAACGACACCTTAGACTCTCAATGAGGACAAGGGAAAACTTTGTAAAAGGGAGAAACTTTGTGAAGGGCGTCACAGAAAGGGATCCCATATTTTGTTATCAAATATTGATAACAAAAACAAGAAATAATCAAGTCAAGTTCTTTATTGTCTTATGCACAGAGAAAACAAGTTGCCCTTAAGAATGAAATTGTTAGTTTGCTGTCCTCTCTGATGCCAAAAACTAAAAAAAGAAAGAGAATAAAATATTACACATGTACATATTTACACTAGTATATCTAGCATGAATGTAACGCTAAAATAAATTGAATATATATATAATAAATATTACAAAATAGTGCTATAAAAATGTGCAATGAGTGCCTATTATGCAACAATGGTATAAGTCAGGTTGAATGACACACAGTATAACCAAAGTAGTATATTATTCCCAAAAACTCTACTGTCTCTCTACTAATTAGCTACCAGACCGGCAGCATTTCATTTTTCCAAACAGTTCCTCTTGGAGATGGAGCCAAAGTGCAGCAGGAGTTCAGCAACCATGCAGTAAAAAGCTATTTCTGTATTCTAATAACGACCTGCTCCACATTACATACTGTTTCTTATGAATGCAAATTGGTGTCTTCATTAAGGTCGGGGTTAGATTGGTGGTTAAACAAGTGAAGCTTTAGCTGAAAATTAAAACTTTTTGTCAGGAGTTGAACCGGGGGTCGTCGGAGTTGAAGGTAAACGTCTCTGCCCATCCGCCCCCCTTCCCCGACCTCCTCATCCTTACTTTCCGCTGCACTAATTCAATGTCAAACTACTTTCTGTTTGTAGTCGTGTCTCCTCCACATTTTCATTTCACAAAATTTCATGAGACCGGGCTGTTTTTTTTTTGTCTTCAGACGTCCTGTCATGTTGGGAGAAGTATGTTTGCACTGGTTTCACATGACGCTCTCGCCTAAACAAAGTGAACAGCATGTGTTGTGACCAAAGAATGCTTTATTAATGTGTGGCCAACAGCCAGCAGCGAACAAAGCAAGGCGTCTTTTGTGCACAAGTACCTGACTTTGTGTGTATGTGTGCTGCCCTTGCTTCTCTGCGTGCTTGTGTGTGTGTGTGTGCGTTTGTGTCCTTAACTTACCCACTTGAGTATACACGAAGGCTGTTTTTAATGACCGAGTTGGTTTGAGGGAACAAAGGCAGCCATGTTTCGTATCCGTCATGTATAATGGATCACGCTCACGGGTGGTCAGCGCTGAAACCCGAGCAGCAGGGTTCGCCGTTAGAGGGACCTGCTAACAAGGAACCAAGTGCTGAAATATTCAACGCTGTTGGGGGAATGTTGAAATTTGTATGAAATCCACACAAACATGTCCTTTTTAGTGCCGCATATTTTATGAAATGAATGGGTTAACTGTTGTTTGTCTCATGCAGTGAATGAGCATGGTGTGTGTATGTGCATGTATGTGGGTTTGTATGGTTTTGTTCACCGCTGGCTCTCTTAATAATGGACAAGACCAATTCCCCTCAGGACTAATAAAGACCTATTCTATTCTATTCTATTCTATTCTAATCTAATGTTTCCTAATGTTGGTTATGTCAGTAACTGGGTCTTCTACAACACAGGAGATCATCACTGTATTCATTTATTTTGCTCGGTTGCAATGATGAATCCGAGTCATGTTTAGGGAGGTGGAAGCGTTAAGGATAGAGAGGCTTGTGATCAGAAGTTTGCTGGTTCAAATCCCTCGATGGTCAGGAGGAAACTATCTGGTGGAGGTGAATGAGTAATGAGTGGCGCTCTCCTCTCCTGTACATGTTCAACACACCTTCTCCAGATAAAGATGAAAGCTGCTGTAGGTTACGTTCGGGAGGAAAGAGACCAAATCTCTGGAAATTCAAACCAACACAAGGAACGACGCGCCTCCCACTCCTCCTAGTGAGAGACGGGAGGAGTGATTGACAGGATGGAGTCCCGCCTTCTCCTCATTGGTTGGATGGGTTTCCACACGTTTCACTTTGAAATAGCAGAGGAACAGGGTTACTGCTGTTTCTGATATCCAGACAGATTATCCTGCTCTGCTTTGGCCACCACACGCAGCGATTTATTCTAATTACTTCTAAATAAATGGTAATCAATAAAAGTTATCTACTGCAGCTTTAATGAAAGTTAAATTAATCTTCTGCAATGTTATACGTAGGACAAATATGGACATTTTCCCAATCCTGAAGCTGCACTTGGGGGACTGTGCGGTTGGCTCTATTGTGCCTGGGAAATGTAATCATTCACTGCGAATGATTGAAGGTTGAACGGGGCAGATTACTGTCAAAACCCCTTTTCTTTTTGTATAAAAGTGAATTAAAGGAGGGAAGTACGTGGGTAAAGAAATAAAGAAGGGAATAAAAGAAGAGAAACAGTTGTATTCAAGAAATCCAGCCTTTTGTGGAGAGTCCATTTGCCCTCGGGATAATCCTGAACCAATCTTATCACTGAATGACGTGTGCTGGAGCGGGTTCTCAAATCTGTGTTTCACAATGTTCAATCAATACCCCATTGTGTGTGTGTGTGTGTGTGTGTGTGTGTGTGTGTGTGTGTGTGTGTGTGTCTATGTGGTGCGCCTGTTAGCTCTGTGTGTTCACGTGTGTCTGTTTCAGTGCGTTTGTGTATGTGGAGCGTGTGTGTGTGTGTGTGTGTGTGTGTGTCTATGTGGTGCGCCTGTTAGCTCTGTGTGTTCACATGTGTGTGTGTGTGTGTGTGTGTGTGTGTGTGTGTGCCCTGCTGACGGTGTTTATAGTAGTCAGAGGTACAACAGTGAGTCACACACTTGTGCAGGTCTGGTAGCCTGGGGGTTGTGATTTACCAGTCAGTGTGTCTGCTAGTCAATTGCTGGACTATTTTGAATAAAAACAGTCAGAAGTTATGTTTGCTTTACGCTGCATCTACCTGACCGACTGATAGATCGACTCGGCATGGAAAAAAGTAGATCTCATGCACAAAAAAGATTGCTCACACCGGCACTGAACCCCGGCTTGCTTTTGCTGATATTCATAAGAAGCAGTTGCAGCCTCCATTAGTTCCTGAAATGAAGCCTGAGGCCAATTTTCTATCCCTGCTCCTTATTTGTTCTCGCAGCCCCGTTCTGCTTCAGCTCGTTGCTGCCACACTCTGCGACACCCGGCCTCAGACACAAGCCTCCTCCCTGACCTCATGGACTCCTTTCTGGGGGCAAATTAGAGGAAGGTGACACTGGAAGGTTAACAGACATCAACACGCTAAACCGTGCCTTGGATTGTGCACCGGTTTTTCTAGAAACGGCGTGAGGAGAATCTACAAAAAGAAGTTGTCAGCTTCCTGAAAGTGTTTAGATACTCAGGTCCAGATTCGCTGCAAGGGCAACTTGTACTTTTTTTTGTTTTGTTTTGGAGTCATTGGAAGCCTTTATTTAATAGTCTACAGTGAAGAGAGACAGGAAAGATTGGGGATAGAGAGAAGGGGACGACATTTAAGAGCCCAGAGTTTTTGTCTTAGAAATTTATGCAAATCAAATTGTGGCAAAAACAAGCCCTTGACAATGGCTCTGTGCAAGAAAATAGCCCCCTTCATCAATAATTGCAGGCACAAATTGCGTGGTTCAGCTTTAATCCACCAAGGCTGGCAGTCTTCGCCCTTTATAATTGGAGCATTTTCTCATCTGATTTGAGATTCCAGAATGGAAAACTCTGACCCCTGTTTGTCTGACTTGCTGCTGATGATGTGTGCATCTTGCAGAAATTATAGCAGCCATTCAGACTCTTTGCACAAAGTCTTTATGCCTCCTTTCACATTGTCTTATATGCGCTATAGTAACCTGGCTGGTGTTGCGAAGTGTAAGTGAATTGGTCATAAACTCGATTTGCATGGTCTCGCCTGCAAATAAATATGCAGGAAAAATAATGACATTTACACCTTTTCTTTTGTTTGTTTGTTTTTGTTTTTTTTACATATAATTTACATATGCACGACCATCCATAATGTTTTTTCTTTTTTTTTTTAAGTGTTGCCTTCCTTTATTTATTTATTTATTTATTTATTTGTTGGTTTATTTAACAGGGACAGTGCACATAAATTAACATTGCTGTAAATGCACCATAGTTATTTTTCATCTGTAGTCCCTGGACAGATGTTACAGAGTCACCCTAAAAACAGAATATATAATATAATATAATATAATATAAGATTGAAATTACAAAGTTATTGAGATCATTTATAAGCATGCAGAACAATAATAAAAAGAAAAGAGAATATTAATGTTAATTATAGACATAAAAAGCATGCACAGCGTATAAAATGCATAAATCAGTCTGACACAATAAAAGCAAAACCACAGTAAGACATGCATGCAGGTACATGAGGGCAGACTGGCGATAGCAAGATAGCGACAGGTGACAGCAGACAGCAAGGGAAGTTCAGCACAGACAGACTGAGGACAGTAAGGTGCTGTAACTTGATGTGGTTCTGTTCCCTCGCTGCCAAAGTCATACTCAGCATGCATCATACTCAGATATCGTTTCCTGGCATGGTGGGAGTTTGCATGGGTGGCAGAAAGTACGAACTACTCCAGCAGTTTTCTCCTCTCTTTTTGTTTTGATTTCTTCCTTTCCTCCCCGGCCTCCTCAGAGGAGAACAGGTCAGGTCAGGGCCGCCACTTCAGGGTTTCACAGTCTTTTGTCACTTTATTTGACTGTCTGAACCAACTGAAGGAAAACTCCAATATGATGTTGTCTTTACTGTGTGGGTCATGGCATCATTACAGGGCAGAAACGGGCCTTTATTAACAAGTGAAAACTCTCTTGGCGGTAGTTATATGCCTGCCAGCTGTGAGCATCTTGGCAAATAATATAATAAAATCAAACATAATAAAATCTTACGCTGCAAAATGAGACCATTTAGCTAATCAGGAAACCAGGGAAATTAATCTTCTGGTGAAATTAAGCAATTTGAATTGTAGAGAAATATGAAAAGCAATATCTTATGCTGCTGCAGTGAAAACTAGTAGCAGCAGAACAGCTTGAATTTTATGAAATGAGCATATTTTAAAAGCAAATAAATCTTCCATGCACGAAAAGTGAGACAAATACATTTTCCCACCACAAAACCATTACGTGAAGGAGGTACGACTAGAAACAACGTGGTGGAAAGTAAGGGTGTTGTGGTCGAGGTGGTGCATGGGCGTAAACATTTGCCTAATCATAAGATTTCTACTTTGAGTTAAGTTTTAATATAAATAAAGCACAGCAAAGCATAAAGGCTAACAGCTAAGCTAACCGTACCTATGGAGAAGTGTCACCGGTTACCAGTCTCACTTTGCCAGATTTTTCTCCCGCCGAAGGTCACATGTCCCACAATGACAAGTGAAGAGGCAGGTAACAAGTTTACTAGTTTAACAAGTTTACTAGTTTAACAAGTTTACTAGTTTAACAAGTTTACTAGTTTAACAAGTTTACTCACTCGCTTTGTCGATTCCGCCATTACGCTAATTTTTTTCAGCAATGGGAGAGGGAGAGCGCCGCTTTTAAACAGCGAGGGAGGAGACAAAATAGTTTTGAAAAAATGAAAAGCTGCTGAATGGAGTGGGAGGAGCTTCGTTCAGGAGCGGAATTTGACAACAAGCTTTAGAAAAGAGGAGAAAACAGCAACACAGCTGCTGCTGCTGTGTGGATATTGATTTATATCATTATGGCTCAAGGAAATCTCCACATAGCACACATTAGTTTCAGGATTGGTTATAGGGTCTGAAATCGCTTATTGCAGGTTTAACCACTAATCTTTTCATGTGATGAACAGGTCAAAATGGTGTGTCTAATTTATGCTATTGTCACATAATCCAATTTGTGGTGGAGGAACATAATCTTCACATAATTTGTGTCCACAACACGTAATCTGCATTTCAGACTTTCACAAAATGTTATAACTTGTAGGCCATTAGCTGGCCTGGTTATTACCACAGGCAGTTCAGACATGGCAGTTCAACAAGGACACAACGAAAATCCTACAGTCTCTTTGCCACATCCGTACATGTGGATGTTTTGTTTCTGGTAAGCATAAAAATCAGATATTGGCAAGTCAGTGTTATCCACCAGAGATATGATGGAGGTAAACCTGCCTTAAGAAGCTGCTAACCTCCCTGAAAGGACTTCACTGGTGCTAAATGATATTTCAAAGGCTTTTTCATCCTGCTAAGAAATGAAATTATGGAGGAAACACTAAATTAATATTTTGTTTTGATTTTTTTTTCTTACATGAAAATGGTCAAATTTAAAGATATTGAATATCGGCATAAAACATCAGCTATCAGCAGCTTCAATCCCCAAAAATATCAGGAGTGAGCCATATCAGTCGCACCCTAGTTTTGAGTTCTGTCCCTTTTGTCTTTTAAGCAAATGTCCCTTGGCAGTGAGAAGGGTAAAGTAATCCCTAACATTTACAATTCAGGTTTATGTTAGTCTATATATGCAATAGCATCCTTGGATTGATCAGTGAAAGGTGTTAAGTCCAAAATTACATTGTTAGAGGTGCTGAAAGACAGAAACAGAGACAAACATGGAAGTTAGACTGACAGAAATATCTGAAAAAGTTGACAAAAAACAGAAAGACAGACATGCAGCATTAGAGACGAGCAGCTAATTTGGATTCCATCCACTTGCTGTTCCATCTCGCTGCATCGTGTCATTTGGTGAAATCCATCCCAGGTTTTTCCCGGTAACTATGGGAAGGGCTGTATAACTTCTGTCACTGCTGTGACGTTGCCTGAAGCAGAACGGGAACGGGAATCGGCTTCCTCTGAGCTGGTTGAACATTTGATGTACGGAGCTGTCTGGAGTATAATGGAATTTGTCGCAGGCAAAAAGGTCTGAACGAGGAGACTCGTAAATCACAAGACATGAGGATGTATGTGCAGCGAATGAGGAGGAGCCGCTGTGGGATCATGAGAGGAGCACGTGGACAGGGAATAAACTACGCTGGCTTTAAGTTGTTTTAGCTCTCATTGTGCAGGAGTATTGTTGGTAATTACGTTTGCTGGGAATCCAATATAGTTTCTCTGAGTGGGCTATAACAAGTAATGGACGTAAATGGAGTCAGCAATTCAAGTCTTCCCCTTATTATACTTGAATAATGTTGTTTGTTTTGTTCCTGTCATTTTATAGCCCTTTGTAACATTGTTAACAAATGTGCTGTACAAATGCAGTTTTTGTTATTAGTAGGAGTGGTAGTAGTAATAGCCGTAGTAGCAGCAGTAGTAGTTACTGTAGTAGTAACAGTAGTAGTAGTAGTAGTAGTAGTAGTTACTGTAGTAGTAATAGTAGTAGTAGTAGTAGTAGTAGTAGTAGTTACTGTAGTAGTAATAGTAGTAGTAGTAGTAGTAGTAGCAGTAGTTACTGTAGCAGTAATAGTAGTAGTAACAGCAGT
This sequence comes from Centroberyx gerrardi, assembly GCF_048128805.1. NCBI lineage: Eukaryota > Metazoa > Chordata > Actinopteri > Beryciformes > Berycidae > Centroberyx > Centroberyx gerrardi. The sequence continues at coordinate 25,532,068 of NC_136014.1, forward strand.
AGTAGTTACTGTAGTAGTAATAGTAGTAGTAGTAGTAGTAGTTACTGTAGTAGTAATAGCCGTAGTAGCAGCAGTAGTAGTTATTGTAGTAGTAACAGTAGTAGTAGTAGTAGTAGTAGTTATAGTAGTAGCAGTATTAGCGGTAGCAGTATTAGTAGTAATATTATTATTAGTAGTAATAGTAGTAGTAGCAGCAGTAGAAGCAGTACATAATACTCTAGCAGCAGTAGAAATAGTAGGAGAAGTAGCAGTAGAAGCAGTAGTAGTAGCAGTACATAGTACTTCAGTAGTAGCAGTAGTAGTAGTAACTGGGCTTGAAACAACGATCTCCTGGTCTGCCAACACTTCCTGCCACTCAGCCGTGGTCGACTGTCTGGGAGGGAAAGTGGAGAGGACGGCGTTCCACTTATAATAATAATAATGATAATAATAATACTTTATTTATTTATATAGCACTTTTCGAAAAACAAATCTTACAAAGTGCTTCACACAAACAAATCAAAACAAAAGGTGATAAAACTAATGTGATAGATAAAGATAAAACATAAAACCATAGTCACACCAAGTTCATCAGATAAAATGTCAAATAAAACAAGTTTATATTTAAACCTCTTGTCTCCTTCCATGCGAAGACTTTCCGCTGTGAAAACCGATTACAGCTGTTGGAAAGTCTCTCTTCTTCTGTCCACCTTCTGTCCTCCCACACACTCCTCTCCTTTCCACCAGCCTCTGTGAGGGCTGTTGGGATCACTATTTTTTTCTTTCAGCCCCAGCTATCGCACCGCCCCTCCAGGAGACGGATCACCCTGGAGAGACCCCTTCACCCCCGCCCCCTTCACCCATGCTTACTGTGGGCTCATCCATGGTCTGTCACATCACCATTCCTCGATCGGAAGCCATATCCCAGCAGCCGGGTCCTGGACATCAACTCCACAGTCACACCGCTGCTATGTGAGCACTCTTCGACCCCTGCAGTCGTTGCGCCGGGTCAAACGGCGTCACGCTCCAGCAGTCCGAAAAGCTCGAGGATGATTTCTGCACCCTTATTGACATTCTCCTGGACTCTGGGAAACAATGCATCATTTCTGGTCCACCCCCTGCTGCTTCGGTGACATGAAGTTTAGTCGCTTTCACCAACTTCACATCTGGTTGAGAGGCTCCTGCTGCTCCCCTTCCGTTTATGGACTTGACTGTATTTTCTGACAGGCCAAACCCGTTTAGACTGGATGCTTCGTATTCCAGTAGGTGATGATGATTGATGATGATTTGATGATGCTCATATGGGCTTACAAGAAACTACAGTACACATACATACGTCTAACATGGCGACCCCATACAGTCAACAAACCAAGTTTTGTATCCATATGATTACAACATTTACACATACTTAACGATACAAAATACTTTGTCTTCTTTTCCACGCTCTCTCTAGAAAATAAAAACAAAATAAAGGCTTTATTTGAAAAGACATTTTAGCATATTACCTTCACAAGATCAGAATTTTTCTCTTGCACTTTTTCAAACAATGAATTCCTCAGGTCACTATACCCTTGTACAATAAAAAAAACAAAATGAAAGGAATCCTCAATAACACCCAAATTGCAGTCCGTCCCGTCCGTCCATTCATTTGCTTCTAAAATTCATGCAAAAATAAATGACAGGCTTACTAATCGTAATGGCCTTGGTGCAGACAGCAACTCTAATAACCTGTTAATGGTTTGGACTCCAACCCTGGTTCAAAATGTGCAGTATGCTTCTCATATTATTAGTTCCTCCCCTGGACTTACCGAATGTTGCATCTCCTGCCACATTCCTTTTCGCTGTTAGAAATGATTAGAAATGTTTCACAGCCGCCTGTCAACTCTGTAAACTACAATAATCTAGTCACTATTCAGCCCCTGCCAGTACAATAAACGCTTTAAAATCACTCTGTTCAATGTCAGGTCTCTTCCTAACAAATCTTTAATCTGCCAAAGTTTTATTATTTCAAATAATTTAGAGTTCTTTTTATTTAGTGACTCATGGCCAGATTGTCTGGCCGGGGAGGCAGTTTAGCAATGATTCACAAAGCTGAATATAAATGCTCGCCCATTTCATTTGGCAGTTTTAGCTCCTTTGAGCATCTCAGCTTTTTAATCACTGGCAGAGCCCCTCGGTTATGAATTTTGGTCACAGATCCCAAAGACCTAACGAGGTTTTTAATGACGAATTCACTGAACTCTGATTACCATGTCCATTTATGATAGAATTCTTACCATGATTTTATTAATCTTATTGAATCCTCCAATTGTGTGCTATCTGTAACAGGTCCCACTCCAGGGTTCATACACTTTTTCACCAATTATTTTCAATGACTTTTCCATGACTTCTCCACAACCTTTAACTTAATTTCCATGACCAAATGAAATGACTTCTCTGCGGTACCACTGAAAATTTTGTACTGTAACACTCTAGGTCTGCATTTCAAACATATGGTGCCTCTCTAGAACAAATAAACAACAGACACACCTAGATTTTGTCATATTTTAAATCCAATACCAGTTTAAGCTTTTTGTCAATGTCTCAAAAGATAAATCAAAAATGCCATCATGTTTTCTATCAGAGAGAGCATGAGAAAAAGAGAGAATGAAAGAGAGAGACAGACAAAGAGAATGAATGAGAAAGACAGAGAGGAATAGTGCATTGGGATAGGAATGCCAGTGTTAACTACTGATTCCCCAGCTCACAGTACACTTTCTCTCACCACAGACAAATCTTGCTGTAATCTGGCTGTCTGGGAACTTTAACGAGTAGTGCGAATTCATAATTTTGAATGCCCATAGTATCGCAGCTTTGAGGACTTCGTTTTTGGTTGAAACTATACACTGGTCTGTTTCTTTGCGGTGGAAACTGCAGTAGCGTCGGTGGATGTCTTTGCCACACCAGCACTTACGTTCATAAAGTCACTGATAGGAATTGCGCTGCCTGCAACAGCGGCTGCGGTCTGCTGCTTTTTCCCCTTCACGTGGCTAATAAGCGCGGCCTCTCCCATATTCGAAATATCAAAGGTTTTACAGCACAGTTTGCCTGTAGCACGTCTTGGGTCAGTGTCTTTTGCCAGCCATACTTGGCACTTTTCCTTAAAAAGCCATCTGTTGTTGAAGCTGCATTTGCCTGGCATATTGTCGGCAAAGTAAGTTTGCTAAATGTAACTGTAGTGGGCAAGCATGTAAACAGAATGAGCCAGACTGAGCTAACTAACACCACCGAAATACCGCGATGGTTACATGCCAATTTATGTGACTATTTTCATGCTTGGATTAATCAGTAATTATATTTGATGCAACTTTAGCTATATTTCCATGACTTTTCCAAAACGTTTCCAAAAATATTATTTTCAATGACTTTTCCAGGTTTTTCATGACTGTACGAACTCTGCCACTCAAATGAAAGGACATACTCTTGATTTAGCACTTTCTGCTAGTTTTACTCCTAATTATTTCGTTTTAGAAGATGTATCTGATTGTAAAGCTACTGTTTTTAAGGTTTTATTTTCCTAACCCATTTCCACGCCTTACACACATGTCCATTGACTCAATCTCTGTCACATACTGTAGATCCATTAAAAAACATAGCTTCATTATATAGCTATAGCTCTATTAAAAAACAGAAAGGCTAAACCTAAAGCTATTTACTGGCTACACAGGCACACACAAGCTCTCAAGAGGAAATACAAGCATAATAAAAATGGAAATCCAACAATTTGGAAATCTTAAAACAACTTATGGCAGAGTATCAGACAGCAGTCAAGGATGCAAGGACCGAATACTCCTCTGATATTGTCTCCAGGAACTGCAACAATTTCAGGGTCTTCTTTCATGTTATGAACTGACTGACAACACTGAGGTTTCCCCAGTGTGAGGAATTTCTGACTCATTTCACTCAAAAAAACAAAAGAAGAGAACATCAGGAACCTGATTTCCCCCCTTGGCTGTGATCTATGAGCCTCACCAGTATTTGTTAAGATGCAGTTATTTACTTGTATTCTACTTTTACAGTTAAAATAAAACAGTGTGACAACAATTGCTACTCTTATATTCACTGATCCCAGTCACGTACTCTTCTCCCACTCTATTCTGTCTAACCTCCCTGTTTTGCATGTAATATTCTCTCTGCCCTCCTTGTTCCCATAGTGTTATGAAATGTGTTATTTATCAATACACAGGATATGCTGTTATTATCCCAAGTGCCATAATCCAAGGTGAGCATTCATATAGAGGCCCAATTCAGAGTTTAACAGAATGATATACTACCATACAAATGAGAACCATAGAAAATATAAATCTACAGCACCATAAGACAGGCAGCAACATTCACCAGCTACCTACTCTAGCTTCAGGGTGAGTGAGTGTAGGCAAGTCTTTGGGGTTATCAAGTGGGAGCCTTCCTTCACCGATGTTTCGTTGAATTAGGCCCACGACACCTCAAGAAGGCTCAACAGTGTATTCCAGCGTCCCAGAAACACCCGCCTCTTTATGAGTTATATTGTTCTGGACACCCACAATTTAATCAGTCAAGACATTAGGGATGTATTTCACAGTGACTTGTACCAAACCTGTCAACTGTTGAGAAAAACAGTAAAGACCCTCCTATATATTTATTTACTCTGGCTATACTCTCTTCTACTTGCTGCGGAGCCCCAGGACAGAGAGACAGCGCTACTGGAGTTCAGCACCATGGACAGCGGCCATTCCCACACAGGAGACAACTGGGCAGAGTGTGGGAGGGCCGATAGTTTCTTACCCTGGTGTAGTCTCGTGAAGCCAGACCCAAATTTTACCTAAATCGTGCTTTGGGTCTGGGAAACACCTACCCCTTTTTGTCGCAGTTCCCGGCAGAGAGACAAACATTCCAGTTGAGTTTGTTATTAAAACGGAGACTATCATGCCTCAAGTTTGTGCTAACATTATATTACAGAGATGAAGCCTTTACAGATGCTATGCTAACAGGAGTTAGCTCAAGGGACAGATGTGTTAGCAAATCTGCCAACAGGCTGCGGAAAAAGCTTCTTTGCTCTATTCTGATTGGTCATCCGTTTCCTTTGCTTTGATGACGTTTTGCGTTGTTCTCGCAATGAACCTTGGGGCTTTGAATTCATTCTCATCGATCAAGTCTCCATCTGATGCTTCCTCATGATGGCAAGTAAATTTACGGGATCAGCATCCGTCTTCTGTCCTTTAGTTCTTTTGTTAGGACACAACAGAAAGCATATTGACAAAGAGCCTCAGTCAGTGGAGAGGAAGGTGGTGAACGAGTGGGTGAGCAAACCAAGTCTCTGCAGTACAGTAATTGGATACTGTGTTTGGATTGTGGTTTGTGGACTGGATTATTACGCCGTGATCTCTGTGCTTGACCTCTGCCTGATAGACTCTTTACTCCTTGAGTGGACGCCCCCGGAAATCGACCTGCTACCGAGTGACCTGACGACGGATTGGATAACGGACGCACAGACTTGAAAGCCAGACAATTTCCCTCCTATCCCCCCATCTCTCATGCCGCATTCACATCATATGGGAGGAAGCAGAACGATGGGAAGACTTCCCTTTGCTCCGACTTTGAAGCGTTCACATGTTGCATTCATTGGAAACCTCAAGATGGCGATCATGCGCTCAGTTGTTGTTGCGCTCCTTCTCTTTACGGTTCGGTACTTTACGATGGACCGATACTGCTATATCCTTCTGAATGACTTGAAGGAACAAATTAAACGAAAACTGTAATTTTATGTTTAAACTGATATTGTAAATTGTATTGTACCCTACCGACAAGCCATGTTTGTTCTGCATTGACACGCTTCCATGTTTTTTACCATCAGGTCGGAGATATCGAAGCCTTCAGAAAGTTCCCATATTTCCTACTCAGAATTACCACTCAGAGGTTGATGTGAATGTTTATTCCCATTCGTAAGATAGTAATTATGGTAACTCCCATATGACATGAACACAGCATCACTCCCTGCCCTCTATGTGCCTCCCCAGGTCGAGCGTTCCCTATGAACCACCATTTGAAAGACAACCACCGGTCCAGGAAGATCCTCGGTTCCCTTTGGGCCCACTCCCTTTCCCCCACATCATTAATAAAGAACTTTCTCTTTTCCACCTGAAACCTGTGCCTCAGTGTCTCTTCCCCAGAAATATAGCGCCTCTCCAAGCCACAATGCATGCATATATATAATAAACTGTAAACCAGCAATCGTCACAGATTCAGTGACTGACTCCACTGACTTTACATAACATTATGCCTTTCTTCTCCCAGCAGCTTTGAGCCTATTTCCCTTGCCACTCTGACGGATACCATCACTCTTATGAAATCCTCATCTTGCCCCTTGGACACTCGTCACTATGAATAGTTCACGGTCCACTGGTTCCATTCCCCTCTTTCTTTAAGCACACCATGATCCAGCCTCGTCCTGAAGAAATCAAATCTCAGACCCCTTGATCTCAATAATTATAAACCTACCTCCAAGCTGCCCTTATTGTCCAAGGTCCTGGGGAAAAACAACTTCTTTGACTGTCTTTCATGAATTCCAATAACTTTTTTGAAAAACTTTTAACAGGTTTCAGAGCTCACCACAGTACTGAGACTGCTCTAGTTGGGGTGATGAATGACCTCCTCATTGCTGCTGACACAAGTATAAGTGATTGTTCTGTCCTAATTCTTACACCTTAGTGCTGCTTTTGACACGGTTGATCACAGCACTCAGTTAAAATCACTTAGAAAATTTGGTCGGCCTCACTGTTGTGTTCCATCCCTCCGGGTGACATAATTTGCGAACACATCGCTATGCGGATGACACCCGACTTTATGTACTCATAAACCCAGGTAACTCATTTAGCCTAAAAAGACTTTAGGACATTTTGTACCAGTTGCAAAATGGTTGAGGAGCTCTGGCATAGTCAGGAATACAGCGAGTTAAAGTGGTCTATAAAATATGAAATAAAGGCATGAATTACCTTTTCCAGGTCAGCAGACGAGAGACAAAATCAGATGTTTTTTAGCTGGTGAAACATGACTCAACAACCCTCTTTTTTACCTGAGAGTCGAAGCTGAGATTTGAATCAAATAAAAAACAATCCCAGTTTTTAAGGTTCTAGGTCTAGCCTGTAGTTACATCTGCAACCTTTTGATCCGTTATGAGCCTGAACACAGCCTGAGATCCTCAGACAGTTCCCCGCTAGCTGTCCTTAGATCCAGACTTAAAACTAAAGGTGACCGGGCTTTCGCCGTCAGAGCCCTTTGCTTTTTGAACTTCCTGCCTGAGGAACTCACACTAGCTGAGTCTTTTAAATTCCCACTAAAGACCTCCACTGGAGAACCCCTTACATTTTCCACTCACCTATTGTGATTTTTACTGCTCTTATTTCTTTTCTGAATTTTTTGACTCTGCTTTTATTCTGTTTTGTTCTGTTTTTGGCTTTTATTTTTATTTGAAGTATTCTGTAACTTTGTTTTGTTTTGTGTTACATAAAAACATTTATTATTATTATTATTATTATTATTATTATTCAGTATTCAGTATTAGTATCACAGTTATAGTAGCAACAGTATTAGTAGTATTAATATCACAGTAGCAGTAGCAACAGTATTATTAGTATCACAGTAGTCACATTATTATTATTAGTAGTAGTAGCAGTATGCAATACTGTAATTGTAGTAGTACTAGTAGTAGCAGTCATAGCCGTACGTAGTAGCTGTAGTAGTAGCAGCATATAATACTGTAGTAGTGGTAGCAGTCGTAGAAGTATGTAATACAGTAGTAGTAGCAGTATGTAATACAGTAGTAGTACTATAGTAGTAGAAGCAGTAGTAGCAGTAGCACACAGTGAGAGCTCAACAAATACCATAATCTGTGTCTTCATCATCATTCAGCTCTTCATGATCATCAGAGCAGCTGACATGCAGACAGAACGGTCTCTCTCTCTCTCTCTCTCTGTCTCTCTCTCTCTCTCTCTCTGTCTCTCTCTCTCTGTGTCTCTCTCTCTCTCTCTCTCTCTCTCCCTCTCTGATACTCTCTCTGTGTGAGGCAGCGCTCTGCTGAGTGACTGACAGCCGCTTGATAAGCTGTAACGATAGAGGTCAGCAGGGGCCACACACACAATCACACAGCCGGCTTGATGAGTTGTAATGAGAGGTGGTACAGCGGCCGAGTGTCCACTCACACACACACACACTTACACACACACCGCTTGACGAGATATAATGATAGAGCAGTCAGCAGTCGCCTCGCTGTCTCTCCCTCCGTCTCTCTCTCTCTCTCTCAATTTGCTTTTCTTTATCTCTCTCTCTGTATCTCTGTTCTTGTCTTTATATCTTTATTAGGATCCCCATTACCGTTAGACTTCCCGGGATCCACTAAAAACTTTATAATAAGATTTTACAACACAACTGACGTCACAAGACAGACACTAAGTATGACATGATAAAAATTTATAGACACTGATATTGCAGCATAAACATTTGGGAGAATTCAACAGGTACAAGATATCTCTCTTTGAGTCTCTCTGACTTCCTTTCTGTCTCTCCGTCTCTCTCTCTCTCTCTCTCTCTCTCTCTCTCTCCGTCTCTCTCTCTCTCCCTCTCTCCATTATGTCTCCCGGTGACTCGGTGCCAGCTGTTATGGCTGTTTTACCCTTGTCGACACGGCGAGCGTCACAGCCGAGCGGCGACATTGACAAACTCGTACCGCAGGACGCCGCCGACACTTTTTAGATAAACCTGGGGTAATAATCATTATCCTTTACAAGTGAACGCTTAAAGATATTTATTGCCATTTCATTTAATTTAATTATCCCACATTACCTCTTATTGAAATAGAAGTCATTAAAATATCCTGATGTTATTAGTATAAGAGCATTGGACTATTGTGAATGTGAAGCAGGGCGGTGCTGAAAAGGAGTAAGTGAGCTTTCCCTGGAGGAAAATGGATAAAATCTGTGACATTTTCATATCAATGTCTGTTTTTCTACTCTCTATCGCAGATTGATATAACACAATAGTGATTCAACGTATATCCAGTTCATGAAAGCTTTTGCATTGTCTGTGATGCGTTTTATTTCCCGGTTTGTTAAACAGAAGAAGAAGAACTGGGTAGTTAGCATGGCTGAACAGACAAAGAAGAGAGAAACTCAAACTGCATCAACAGAAAATCCAAGCTCCGCCCACACTGTTTGATTGACAGGTGATCTCTGGGGAGTGCAGTGCAGAAACACCACAGCAATGAGGCTGCGAAACAAAGATGGAGACAAAAAACAAACAAACAAACAAAAAAAAAACATCTATCTCACAGTCTACCACTTTAAGTCTTCAGATAAACTCTAATCTGCTGTTCTCAGTTACAGTGATAGCCGTCAAACGTCCCCCACGGCGGCCATTTTGAACATTTCACTCAGACATTCATATGATGTGCATCTTGGTAAACAACAGCAGGGCTGTAGTTGCTCTTTTGGGTAAAGAACAAAAAACTCCAATCTTTCAAACTCCTATTTCACATTCTTTGCATTTTCTGGCTGAAAAGTGAATAAAATCTGAACTTTCAAAACTAATTTTCCCAGATGTGGAGCAACTACAGCAGTAGTGCGGCAAGCATGCAGTAAAACTTGGTACTTCTACAACGGCAGGTTTTCATGTCTGGAAGATAAAGGTCGCTGTTCTAAAGATGAGCAAGACGGAGCCCATCCATCGAACCACAAAATAATATACAGTATCTGTCTGCTCTCCGACATTCAAAATATCCTGACACAGTGAATAAATTGAGAATAAATCAGCTCGGTGCCCCGGCAGAGGAGCGAGCGGAATCCATTTTCATAATTTAAAGAGAAACACTTTGGCTTAAAAACTCTCTGAGGGTCAAAGTCCCCATAACCAGACAGACAGCTAACAGTCTGAAGCAGCCCTCAAGGCTATTAGTGCTCCAGGAGCAAGACAAGACCACTGACGGATAGAAAGAAATGCCACCTCTCCCCTTACACACACACACACACACACAGCATCACCACCGCCTCTTCCTCTCCTCGTCTCCTAACCCCCTCCTCCTCCTCCTCCTCCTCCATCATCTCCTCCCCTCCATTTCCCTCCACCTCCACCTTATACAGATTAAAAAGCCCCGAGCCCCGGTTTGATCCATCATTACCATACTTTAAGTAACGCTAACATTAACGCACGCTGTCTCTCCCGGCTGATTGCCTCCTGCGCGCAACATGACGCCTGTGTGTTTTATCTCAAGCCCACAGAAACGGGAGGGAGAGCGGAAACGGAGCTAAATAAAGCGCGGCGCTTTAATTACGCCGCTTAATGTATGCACAGGGAAAATTACTGGAGAAATAAACGCTGAAAATGAACGCTAAGACACCTCAGAGGTTACATAAGTAGTGATTTGTTGTAATGAATTTGAGTGGGGTTTTTTCCCCCCCAAATTAATTATCTGTTTAAAACTGGTACACGCTACATAGATGGTTGTGTAAATCCACTGTGACCTATTTAGTCAATTCTAATACGAAACTGACAACAGGCACAAAAGTAGTTGACAAAGTTTTTTGGGGGGGAAAGGAATTAATAACTGTTGGGGAATTTTTAATCATCTCCGAGAACATGAGTGTTTTACCCAAAGCAAAATGTTGTATAATAAAAACAGAAAAAAAAAGAGTAGTTTTAATTAAAGTTCAAAGCTGTGAAAATGTTCCACACACGTATAACGATAACTTTATCAGCGAATTAATTAAAAACACCAAATCATCACATCAGGTGCCGCCCAGACAAAACATTTGATTTCGACCAAACATGAGACTCACAAGTTCAATACAATGCAAAAAAACAACAACTCATCAGTGCAGAATATAAAGTTCTTTCACAGGCACAACAGGCGTCAAAATTTCACAAGCAGATTCATCAATCTAACTTCAGTGGAGATAAATGACTTTACTCTGAATTCATGCCCGGAGGCAGCAGTACAGACACAAGCTTTGTATTCGCTGGAATCAAAGCCGTCTTTCACAGTAAACAAGCACTCCCAGAGATTGGAAGCAGTCAACAAGCGGTGTGCAGGCAGAGAACAGCGCTGGCAGGATGGACTTCGGTACGCCACACTGCTGAAATTAATACAAAGTGGTGGGAAAGGCACAGCAGCAGCCTGAAGTTCACAGAGACGGGCTTATGACTGGAAGGCTCACTCATTTGAATCCCTTTTCCCAGCTGGAAAAAGTTGGGTTTTTAACTTGTATTTATCCAGGAGAGCTGGACCGAGGAGGTATATGCAATTTTTCAGCACCGGCCTGATTCACATTCACATAACGCTCTCCCTTCCCTCAACACCTACTGTCGATGTTGCACAGATCCCGTACAGACCCACGGTGTGTGTGTGTGTTCAATTCTCTGCACTGAAGCACTGCAACACGGTTCAATTACCTAGTTCCACTAACGTTACTTAAATACCACAAGATGATAACATTACCTACCTTTTAAAGTTTGTAGGGCAGCAGAAGACGCGTTACACAGGCGAGTTTGGAGCAAATTGTGGAATGTTAAGTTTCACTTTTGTTTTCACACCGGGAGACTCTGTGGACTGAGTTCAGTCTGCTGGTCTGCTGTCTGTACATCTCACATGACAGACAGGATGTGATGCGACAACAGGCGCATTAGAGATCGATTTGCAGTCAAAGACGCCCTCTAGAGGCCATCAGACGAAGCGCAGGCTCCGTGCAAACCGTCCCTGAGTGAGTGACTGAGTGAGTGACCTGAAATTGTCACTTTCTGCCCCGGCCCCTGGCACGCTCTAGGAAAAAGGAGGGAAGAAAGAAAAGTATTTTGAAGGATGTTTTTTTTTTTGTTTTTTTTTACCTTTACCTCAATATATATATATTAAGAAAACCTAAAAACCTTTTTATTCAAGAAGGCTTTTTTGTGTTAACTTTTGTTAGCGATCTCTTTTTATGTTTTTAACTCTGTAGCACTTTGAGATTCACTATGAATGAAAACTGCAATACAAATAAAATGCATTATTATTATTTCATTATATCGCAATGCAAAAATGTGACAGTACGTATCGTGGGTCTGAAAAATGAATGGTGATATTAGCCACATGTTATTCTGCTGTAGTAATCACAAATGAGACGCTTGACCATCACAGTTTCACAATCTCTCCATCCAAATCATATTATTTACACTTTGTAATGACATTTTTAAATTTTTGTTTACAGTCTAGCAGCCAATGGCATCGCTAGAAAGATTTGTGGCTCAGAAATTCTGCACAGTCAGACTTTGTTGTCACTGAACATCATATCGTTGTATTGAATTGTGAACCCCGAATCGTACCCCGAACCCTGATCGAATCGTATCGTGACATTAGCGCATCGTCCCATCCCTAGCTTTTATTATAACTCATTAATAAAACTGTAAACCATGCACAAAATATATTTAAAAAATCCCTTAATTACTAGTGCCATCAACCCATGAATAAATCCCTTAGAAATCCATGATACTAACCCTTATGTTTTTTTAATAGCTATGTTATTTTTAATGGATAATTCATGTTTATGTAATGGAGAAATTAAGGACATTTCAGGGATAAAAAAATTAAGGGGTTTATTTTCATAGTAATAGTAAGAAGATCAAGGGTCAAAGCCACAACACCCTGACAATAGATGGGGAAAAAAATATTCCGGTGACGATGTATGAAAGATAAGTGTTAGATAAGGAAACACGAGCTGAGAAGATGGAGAGAGAGAGATTTCTTACTTTAAGACAAGAGGCTTGTTGGAGCAAACAGAGGAGGAAGGTGTGGGAGAGAGAGGGAGGTGAATGTGGGAAAAGATGGAAATGAGGAAGAGGCTAGACTGGCAGCATGAAACACCTGTGTGAACCGTGAGTGTCTCTCTCAGCTCAACACCTTTCGCAATGACTTCAAGTCGACAGATACCCACTTCACCGCATGCATTCATTAAAATTAATATGTTGTGTGTCGTGTGAGTCAGGTTTCAATCTGACGCAACGAATGGGGCTTGGGAAAGACATAAAACAGAAAAACAGAAGGAGAAAGAGAATAGAGAGACAGAGAGTGCGCCGTTTGATCTTCCCTAATAAGCATCTCACTCATAAATCGTAATAAGAAGGGGGGGGGGACGTGAACACAGCCTGAATAAAACCACTTCCCTTCATGTCCAGTGAGGGTGTTGTGGTTAAAACCGTCGTCTCTGGACCAGCATGTGACCCTTCTTACCTATAGGATCAGGAATATACTGGAAGATAAACCCACCTAAACTCAGGTTTCACCTCCTTTTTTATTTGTTTGAAAAGAGTTTTTTGTACTGACATCCGCTAAAAGGGAGAGTTTCTATAGCTGGTATGAGCAAAGAGGAGAATTTTCTTTTGGAGACACACCGGCTCTGTATAAAAAAAGAACAGATGACTGGAAGAGGAAGAAGAAGATCTCCGAAGAATAGAGAGGACCAACTATGCGAGACGAGACGAGACGAGACCTCCAGCCTTTTGCCACACAGAAATCCCATCTCAGCTTTTGTTCATGGTGTAGTGACTCTGACTTTGATGTTCCTATAACTTGTGATGTAGTGGTAAGTATAAAGGTGGGTTAACTATGATCACCAGTAGGGAAAACAACCACTAATATAAACAAAAATCAATTACATTTTCAGATAAGCATGAATTCATGACTTGTTTTCCCATAAAAGGCCTTATCGTCATAGCATTTGTAGCATTTTACCATCAATAACTCATCACCACATTCATTTTGAGACATGTGTATAATTACCATAAACAAACCAGACCATCATGAGAAGACTCTATCAGCCTCTACTCTGCATCCTCCATAGTTTCTCCACCTGGTGGATCTGGAGGGAAATCTGCTGGATCGCTTTACGGCACAAAACAGGAAGAGGTTCTTCTTCTGTTCTTCCAGAGCAAACGGAGCTAAAGCTGAAAGAGTTTCTGGCAGCAGATGGTGGAAGGAGGGAAAGGAAGATGGAGAAATCACTTCCAACATGTTGATCCTCTTCAGTAAAGACAAAGAGGAAACAAACGCACCCAGAGCAATGCCAGGGAGGGGGAGGGGGAGGGGGGGGGAGGAAGCAACAGGGTTTATGGGAAATGTAGTCTTTATTTTGAGAAACACAATACCACTGGAGTGAAACTGAGGCTGCCAATCATCTCCACCGTGGCTTCATTAGTTTATGGTAATTTTAATCAAGGTATCACAATTAATTTACGATATACTGACATCTAAAAATGCTACATGTAGCATCCTCTACAGGACTGCCTAATTATTATTTTTTTAATTTTAAGACATTTTGTGACTGACTTTGATCCTGGATGAGTGATCACTCTGTTTTAATTAAAGATAGAAGCTATCACATATTCAATTCTGTCGGCTCCTTCTTGTCTGAGTAAATGGTGGTAATCCTCCAGTCCTCCAGTCCTGTAATAATTATTCAGTATTTATGCAAATTGGTAGTGGGTGGTGGTATGCCTTGACAATGCATTAGTCTGTCAATCTAATGCCAAAAACACTACAGGGGAGTATATTCACTCTTCTTTAACACACATGCCCACACACACACACACATCCTGAAACATGACGTCCCGGAATATAATTGACTTGATGTCAAAGCTTTAACAGAGAAACAAAACAGGAATACATGGAGAGAAGGGCAGAGGAAGAAGGAAAGAGAGAGGGAGGAAAAGAAAGTAAGACAGAGATAGAGAGAGAGAGAGAGAGAAAGGCCAAATACAGTCACTAGACGACACCAAACAAAGCAAAAGTCTCACAAAACTTTGTGACATGAGCACGAACTCTGAAATGCAGATTACTTGTTGCGGGCACAAATGTTTAGATGATGTTCCTTCATTATGTGTGAAGTCAAATAACCCAGCTAAGGTTAGGATTAGGTTCAGGCGACTCAAACAGTTTGGTTAAGGTTAGGGTGAGGTTTGGTCAGAAGAAAAACTTTTTGCTGAAAACGTGACTAAACTTCTTGTGATGAGTTGTGAAATGAAGCCGGGTCGTCGGAGCTGAAGGTGAGCGTCTCCGCCCCTCCGGCAGTTCAAGTAATAACAATCTTCAAACCTCAATTTTAAACGTATTTCTCTCCGTTTTTCGTGGTTTTTCCGAAGCCTGTTATTTGCATTTTCAGACATCCTTCTCATTTCACAAAATTTCATGAGACGAGGCTGAACAAAGAGAATGATGGACAGACTGATAGATGGATGGATAAAGATGCTTGACAGTCTGATGGAAGCCCTTGATGTGTGTGTGTGTGTGTGTGTGTGTGTGTGTGTCAGATCTGGTGATGTTATTCTCTTTCATTTCTCTTTGCCTCTTCATCTTCCCCACTTTCCAGGGACGCCACAAGTCTCCACACCCAACAACAGCAGCACAGTGCAGGAGACAGGAGGGTTTTGGGATGCATTGTATAGCCTGTATGTATTCTGTAGCCCAGGAGACTGCCCTTATTTATTTGGGTTATGGTATGATATATTTACGTTATTTATTTTTAAAAAAAACCTGATCCTCAGCAAAAGCCTTGTTTCTGCCAAATCCGCGCTGCACAGTAAGAATTCATTGAAAATTGATGCTAAACTTAACCTCTCCACGGTTCATGTTCCCACGCTTCCCCTGTTCACTGATGCAAGTAAAGAAATAGATGCAGCCTCTATTGTTCATTCCTTAAAGCTGCAATATGCTTTTTTTTTATTTATTTATTTATTTATTTTAAATAGGATCTATTATACATTATCAGCTTGTATCTGTCCGTGACCCCAATGGATTCTTCCCTAAAACTGTTTGCTTGAAATTGGCTTGTCAAAGATGTTGGGATGTTTTGGGGTGTGTATAGGTCTACCTGTTGCTGTGGGCGTGGCCAAAGATGAGCTGGTTGTGTCTATCAAGATGAGGCTCGCGGCCACAGAACAGGAAGTCACTGCAACAACAACAATGGAGGAAGAAAGGGAACAGCCAAGCTAAACGTTCAAAAACGAAAAAAAAATTTTGTCCTGCAGATTGGCTGCGTTCTCGGTCGGCTTCTTCGACGCCGGTGGAGGCTTTACAAATGCCGGTTACCTCCGCCTCGGGCTAGATATCATTTCAAGGTAGACAGCTCATCAGAATGAGTGACAGGTGTTGGGGCGGGAACTTGACCAACACAGGAGGAGGAGGGGGCGGGATTAACAAAACATTTCCTGCCTCGAGGCAAAAAGTTGTACTTTGTGCCTCCTAAGCGCAGCCTGAAGCCGGCTTTCATCACTGCTTCTGTTCCCACAGCCTTTCTACTGCAGTTTGTTCCTGCCAATCAGAAGTAAGGTTACACTAGGCTGTTTACTAGTCAGCTTACTCCAGTGGCGAAACTCTTCATTTTAAGATTTTGTTTCTAAATGTCTTCAACTCTTCATTTTAAGATTCAACTCTTCATCTTAAGTTTCTATTTTCTTGGACAATCAGAAGTCAATCTCAGTTGGTTGGGTCCAAGATGGCATTGGGGCAGTAAATTTTAATCTACTGTAACACCACAAACAGGACCAAATCTGTGTATTTTAGCCTCGGCTTCAAAGACACGCCCCCTATTGACACATGCTCCTCCCCCTTTCCCCTCCCCGCCTCTGCTGTTTCATCGATGACCCTGTTCTCTTCCCCACACTGCACAAAACATCCATCTTAACAAGTCACTTATTCTCACATTGAGCCTTCAAATCTTATTTTTCTTAAACCAAGAGAAACATTCTGCAGTGAGGAGAGATAACTCCACTTGTTTCCAATGCAGCTTCACTTGTTTCAGGAATTTTCTAGAACAGAGTGTCAGTCTGTTGAAACACTTGATTCTACAAAAGTCTTGAATCAAATTGATTTGCATTGGACACATGGGAAATTATCTACTTATCTAACTGATTTTAGGACTCAATAATAGACTAAATGACTTGTTAAGATGGATATTCTTTACAGTGCGTCCGTCCTCCTCCAGCCCCTAACCTAACCTCTTGTCGACTCTACATTTGTATTTCATTTTCTCCTGCGTTACCCATCTAACGCTCCACTCCCTCCTGGCTCTGTAACTGTTGCTGTCTCTGTCCCGTCCTCCCCGCCCTCCCCCTCCAGCTGTGTAATCGCTATTTGTCCCGTCTTGCTCTGTCTGTCTCCCCTGCTGCCTTCCTGGCTCTGCAGTCCCGCCCTTCCTTGGCATCTTGTACATCTGTCGTTGGGGATGCTGTGCTCAGTGGAGGATTATCGTGGTCACTGACCCCTGGGCTAAACCTTCTGGAGGCCATCCAACCTACCTGACTTTCTATGAAAACAGATAGGAAGGTGGAATGCTTCAAAGATTCCCAAAAAAAAAAAGAGTCCTCTCGTAATTCTGTGGAAAATAGAGAAATCCAAATCACTGCAAAAATCTGTTAACCTTTATTCCATTTGGCTAGTCATAACTGGGCGTAGTTTTAAACTTAATTATGACTTCGACATATATCACTTGTGTGACATATGTAACAATTTGCACATATACTGTACAAACATGCTGCTTTGCACATATAGGCTACTTTTGCACATATATGTTGCATATACATAGCTTATATTTGCATTGCTATTTATTCTTTATTTTTAATTCTCCTATGCACCTGGATTTGTGCTTTGTTTTGTCTGTGTGGTGTCTCAAAGGAATAGTTCACCCAAAAATGAAAATACAGTCATTATCTACGTTGACTGGATGTATGTATTGGATGTCCACTTTAGTCTCTGTTCTGTATGTATTCTGCACAGTATAATACATGCAGCATTTATAGGTAAAATGGCACATATTATGGCGTTTTTCATTATTATTATGACATCAAACATTAATATGGGTGCTCACTTATTGAATTTGATGATTAAACACAAAGTAATTGGTTTAAAACAGTGTTTCTACCTATTTAAAATCTTGCGCTTTTATTTTGAAGGCTAAACAGCCAAACCGGAAGTCTTGCTTCTGGTAATTCGAGCTAGTTTTACCTATCTAGGCCTGGGTGCACGCAAATGTATGAAATTTTCATTCAAGAGTTTATTTTGAAATAACTTCAGCTATTTCAGCTAAATAAAGGTGTAAATGTCGGTCTTTCCAAGTCACTTTGTCTGAAGACAGGTCTCCAGCAACTTCAGTTGTTTTGGAGTAACTTTTTTGGGTGAACTATTCGTTTAAGTGTCTTGCTGCTGTATCAATTTGAATTTCCCGCTGGGATTAATAAAGTTCTTATCTATCTATCTATCTATCTATCTATCTATCTATCTATCTATCTATCTATCTCTATAGAATAAAAGCTTTCATAAACAGTATTTGGGACTGCCTTGTATCTCTTCTTTGTTCCACATGACTACCCAAACTTATACTAGGAAAACAGATAGCTGCCACATTCATGACCAAAAGCATGAGTGCACAGTAAGCATCTCTGGAACTTCACTACAGGCAAACATACCAGTGCAAATAGAAAACAAAAAATCCCAGCAAATCTTAACGGATGAGAGAAATCATGTTATTTCTCAACAACCCAACAATAACAACAACAGTAGAAATTAGAATAAATGACTTGCATCAACATTCAAACTCAACAGCACGAGCAATCACAGAACATTCAGTATACCGCTGGCTCGAGTGCCGTTGTGACCCAAGAGTCTGCAGGGTTTCCCTCCAATCAAACACTAGAGCAGCTGATTTCAGTGGTTTTAGTTCCTGCTCCTGGTGGAAGATGTGGGTCACAGTGGCACATGGGTGAGAATCGCTGCCCTACATACTGCTGCCTACTGCCGCCCGACCAGTAGTTACACATGACCCCAATCAACCAACAGCACTGCCTGTATCTATTCTCTGTACATGCTCACAGCACACAGACAACAGCCAAATTCAGGGCATTCAGCCAGGTCGGCATTAAAGGAAAAATCAAATCCATCAGTGGATCCTTTTAGACTGTCAGATATCATCAATCATTGCATTCCAGGAGTTATTTACTGATGAAGTGTTGTAATTTACTTTTTTGGTGAACCCACTTTCCCTCAACCTGCCTCGTCTACTTCTACTTCCCAGAATGCCTTTGGACGACCCCCAGAGAAGAGTCATGAACTGGTTGGCGAATATTGGGGCGTCTATTCAAAAACACAACCTGTCTCTCTGCTGCTTTGCATTGCATGCTGGTCTCTCTCCTGCTCCTGTGGGTGGAGAAACTGGTCTCTCTCCTCTTCTACGATGGATTTCTCCCTGTATGATTGTTGAACGTCTCTTGGTGCAAAATGGCGGCTCTAGAAAGAAGCCCTCGCTCTTTGCTTCTGAGGGACTGACACCAAAACCTGATCAAATTTCTGCTATCAGACTCCATTGTAGCTGGGAAATGTATCAATGTGACGTCATGTCAAGTTTGGCCACTTATGCACAAGAATAAGAAAAATGCAACCAAATGCAACAACCAAATGCACCCAGAAATGCAGCATACATCACCAATAGCTGTTAACAGTGTTTTAGGGTGGATTTTTCCTTTAATCCCCATGTGGCCTTGCTCTGCTCCTCTACTACTCCACCTCTTCCTTCGCTCTGCAGTCTGCACTCGTTTAAGAGTGCCTGGTGACCCTCCTGGTCACGTGAAGAGCAAACACTGGCAAGGGCAGGGAGTGCCGCCGTAATCGAGTTCATTAGTAATCCGGTGGCATCGGCAAAACACACTAAACATGACAGATGGAGTAAGAAATAGAGCAGTCGTACCTTCACTGACAATGAGCTGCAGCTGAATGTTTCATTTAGCCTTGGGTTGCACAATTAATCTAGTTCAGCCTATAACTGTCCCCGTTGTGAGAGTTTGTGCCTAATTTACATGTTGTGCACTCCAATAAAACAGCAACATCAGTACACACACTACCAGTCAGAAGTCTGGACCCACCTGACTGAGTGTTCTATGTTTTTCATTCTCTTAAAGCCATTTTGATCTAAAGGCTTCTGCTTAAATGCTTGAAATTAGTTTCTTAGACAAATATAAATAGTGAAGTTGATCCTATGTATGAATTTCTTTCCAAAGCCTTTGTCTTTCCATCAAGGCAAAGGGCGGCTGCTTTAAAGAATCTAAAATATAAGATAGTTTTGATTTGTTTAACACTTTTTTTTGGTCGTTGCAGATTCCATTTGTGTTATTTCATAGTTTTGATGTCTTTACTGTTATTCTAAAATGTGGAAAATAGTAAAAATAAAGAAAAATGTGGTGTGTCCAAACTTTTGACTGCTACAGTATATATATATAGAATCTGTTCATGGCTTATGAGCTCTTTGGTAGAAAAATGCAAAAGTCAAGAAATAATGCACTTTTAAATGTTTCTTTTGACACATTTGGTCATTGCATTGCGGAGTGCTTGCAGGTCAGATTGTGGCTTTCTGTTTTTGTTCTTGGCCGCCGGTGCGGAGCGGGCGGGTTGTCAGGTTATCGGTTTAGAACGAGCACAAACTCCACCCGGCCAACATGTCTCCGCCTGACTGGGACCCACTGCTTGCTTTTTTCCCCTATTCCTCATCTTTGGCTCTTTATATTTGTCATTGCTGATGCCATGCTGTACTCCTGCAGCACTCCTCCTGGCTTTCTCCTACCCCTCATCCCTCCAGCTCCACCCCTCCATGATGGTTGTACGTTTGTTACGGCCGTTGCCCTGCTCCACCCTCTATCACTCAACCCCTTCTCTTGGCTCTGCCTTCGTCGCTGGCTCTGTCCTCTTCCTCGCTGCCAGCAGAAACTTGACTCGGTCGGCACTCTGCTGTTCTTTTGAACCAGCTTCCATCCCTTGTTGTTATTTCTGAGGCCCCAATTTTGCCTCTTCTGCTACACAAATAACATAATGTGTGCTTCGTACAATTATGGGCACAAAAGCACAGACACAAAACAAACTCACACACACACACACAAAGACACATACATTTATATACTTGTCACAACTCTGTATATGTTGTGTCTGAGAGTTGTTGCCTATATTGTGCTTGTATTAGCTCTTTTTGATCTGTTGTGGTTTGAAGATTACCTATTACTTTAACTGCTTCTCTCGCTTTCTTCGTTGTTCTCGATTAGGGTTGCACAATAAATTGAAAAGATCAAAATTGCATTATTGACTCGAGCAATTTCTAAATCTCAAGAGGCAGCAAGTCTTTTCTCAGAGAAAGGTGTTCCAGACAGCTTCCTTAACAAAGTGTCCCGGTGTTGTGCAGAATCCCTGGACTGCAAATCAAGTTGCAAGTTGGAGAAAATCTCTCATTGTACTCTGAGTAAGTGAGTGAGTTTTACTGAGTAAAACCTAAGCATTAGCATCTCATTTTTACCCTCAATTTGTATTCTCTTCAAAAGGCTGGAAAACAAATGTATGCTGAAAAAGCTGGGTCCACCTGCAGCACAATTCATATCACAACTGCAACAGACAAAATGAGAATCAAAGTATGGGTTTTTGGCAATATCATAAAGCCCTACTATGTGTAAAGTCCCCTGTCTATACGATGACAATTCTGTGTTAAACGCACTGTGAATACTTTTCATTTGAGGCACTGCTGGTTCAGTCTGGGGATGTTCAGCATAACAGTTCTTGGCAGCAATTAAGTTTGAGAACCCCATTCTCCATATAGTCCATAACTGGGTTAGATCAATATATTGGTTGACCAATATATTGGGCCGATATTGGCCTTTTAATAAAATATCGGATACCAGCCAGTCAGTCTCGTCCACCTCTGATGTGATGGAGCTTCCTCCCTGACTGCAGCTGCGTAAATACAGTCTGTAACATTTTATTTAGTCATCTTAATTTTTCAATAATGTTTTCTGTACATTCTTCATTTCTTCACTTCATTTAAAAAAGGCAGTAACCTGTCCCAGTACCTTATTAAAGAAGGCTTTTCCACCCTGACAAGAATTAAATACTTGGATTTTTTGTCATGAAAATGGTCAAATTGAACGATATTGAATATGTACACGAAATGTTTGCTATCAGCAGCTTCAATCCAAACATATCAGCATTGGTATCAGGCTTCAACAAACCATATCGGTAAAAAACCTAGTCCATGTGTGTTTCTACTGTATGGGTTTTTTTGTGGTGTGTGTGTGTGTGTGTGTGTGTAGCCACACAATCTCTCCAACAATATCTCTATATATCTATAAAAGTTTAGACTTCTCTTTCTCTTGCTATCCATCTCCATACCTCTCTCTTAGTCTAACTTTCTCTCAGTTTAGAGTTGTCTCCATATTTTATTCATGCAGCAGACCTGGGTTTCTTCTAGTTCTCAGCCATGTCAGCTGGCTCGCTGCCATAAACTCCACTACCACGCTTAACACTGAGGTATACGGAGAGACAGAGAGAGAGAGTTAGACAGAAATAGAGTTGGAGAGGGAGAGATTTCAGAGAGTCAGGTGGAGTTGGAGAGAGCGAGAAGGGACGTCAAAGGGCTGATAAACAGAGTAACACAGCGGCAGAATATTTGACCACTGTGACAGCTAGAAAACTGAGAAAATCACTCTGACAGTCTATAGTGGACAGACCTGGCAACACAGACAGACCTGGCAACCCAGGGAGGCCGGGATGTCTTAATGTTGTCGTCGGGGGGAGATTGAGACAGAATCTCTCTTTCTACACCGTAAGAGATAGAAATACAGAGGAGTGACTTACTTATAAAATAAATCCTGCTTTGCACAGCTGACCTGGGTAACAATCCACCCTTTACCTGATATGATCATCTTGCTGAAGGGAATCCAAGGGAATCAATGTATCTGGTGCAAAAGTAAGTTTTCCTTATCTGGTGGATGACTTATTTGATACTGTTGCTCCTTTAGTTTAGCTCAAGACACACTTCTACAGACTGGCCTTTATGTGATTGTTTTATCCTGTTTCAAACCCCTGTGCTTTCAAATTACTGTCTGGTTCTTTGTGCTGCTGTCTGTCTTTCTTTCTTTTTTTGAGTTGTTTCTCTTTCTCTCATTTTCTGTAAAGCACTTTGTAAAGTCTGGTTTTAGAAAGGTGCTATACAAACTAGAAGGGCACTCGGAGAGCGCAGACCTCTGCCAAGGCCAATAGTCCAGTCTTCTATGATATGCAAATGTGCAAGCGCAACCAATATACGGATCCGCTCCAAAATTGAATGGGTTCTTCCCCGGCCCATGCTACACCCTTCCACCAAGTTTCATGAAAATCGGGCCAGTAGTTTTTCCGTAATCCTGCTGACAAACAGACAAACAAACAGCACCGAATACATAACCTCCTTGGCGAAGGTAATAAAGTTTATGATTATTTTATGATTATAGTTTAGTTTGTTTGTTCAGGTGAGAAAAATGCGAGTCTCAGTCCTCTTCCACGCAAAACGAAGCTTACCGCAAGTTCTATCAGGAAGACTTCTACTTCACTCACAAATCCATCCATCCCCTCTCCCCTTTCATCCACTGCTTCCCACCTAATCGGTTCAGGCGACACCTCTTTGGTTTCTCCTTAATTCACAGATTACCCCTCCGCCCTCTCACTGGGTCCGCTCCATTAGGGGGCGTGGCAGTGCGCCGCTCATCACATACCGGCAGGGGCGGAGAGAAACACTTAGATGGAGTGCAATCTGCGGGCCGGCGGCAGACACATCGTCGTTGGCGCACTTGACAGCCGTAAACAAACAGCAGTAAACAAACAGTTGACAACAGAGTAAGAGGCTGGTTGTTGTAGCTGCAGTAACTCACTGGAAGAGGTCCGCTGAATCAGAACCAACACATTTACAGAACTGCCAGCATGGAGAACAGTTGTGGTTTTAATATTTATCAGTTCACTGTTTAATTACTCATCTCTATTGCTTGTCAAGACACATATGTTTTAATTTGGTTACTTTTGTGTCCTGGAGAGGCACAACCTGTCATTATTTTGCCTATTTATGGGGTTCTTCTTCTCATAATTAGGCAGAAGCTTCAAATGGAGTCTATGCCAAATGTTTTGATTCAATGAAGCTTTTTGAATCTGTAAATCTAGTCTTTCCTGATTGAAAAAAAATGTGGTTCATTAGGAGTGAGAACGTAATCCGAACCAACGACAGGAAACCACCCCAAAACGCAAGGGATTATGGGTAGAAGGTGACGGATGCGGTTCCTCGTGCTCGGAAAGCCTAGCAGAACAAAATGAAGTCTGGACTGATGTTCATATTCAGATGTTTCTTCATGTGTTCTTGACTGGTATGAACACCACAGAAGAAGAGACAGACAAAGTCCATCATGCTGAGCTGGAATCAGATTTGTTTTGATTCCACCCACTGCTAAAATCTCTAACCTGGCAGGATGACAGGTGACAAAAACTCTGTCCAATAAACAAGCTACTTGTGAGTCATGTGACTTTTGTTTATTGGACAGCGTGAACCTGAAGGAACCAAATACAAAAATGCAACCAAGTCAACTTTTCCACCCTGGATTGAACCAAAGAAAATGAACTGTAGGTGTGAAGAGGGATAAGGAGGTAAAGAGAGGGAGAAAACGGGTGTGAGAACGCTGGAGAGAGAGAGAGGTAGTGAAGGGGAGAGAGAGGGAGAGCAAGTGAAAGAAAGTGAAGGAGGGAAAGAAAACAACAGACATAAAAAGAGAGAAAAAGAAAGAATGATAGATGCAGTACATGAAGGAAGAGAACAACAGCAGC
This sequence comes from Centroberyx gerrardi, assembly GCF_048128805.1. Taxonomy (NCBI): domain Eukaryota; kingdom Metazoa; phylum Chordata; class Actinopteri; order Beryciformes; family Berycidae; genus Centroberyx; species Centroberyx gerrardi. Next base: position 25,556,723 of record NC_136014.1, read on the forward strand.
ACTCAAAAGCTTAAGGTGATGCTGTCTGGTTAAATATTTACCTCCTGTGTGTGTGTGTGTGTGTGTGTGTGTGTGTGATAGTGAATATGTACCAACGTCCTGCAGAGAGCCAGCTGGTCCACCTTAACTGTGACCTCGACATGGTGTGCATTCTTAGCGGGTGACGACCTTCCTCGGTGTGTGTGTGTGTGTGTGTGTGTGTGTGTGTGTGTGTGTGTGTGTGTGTGTGTGTGTGTGTGTGTGTGTGTGTGTGTGTGTGTGTGTGCGCGCGTGGGGGGTACAAGCTTCTTACATTTTCTCTTTCGGTCCATGTCTGTGTGTAACGATACAAGCCTCTTACTTTTTTTTTTTTTTTTTTTTTTTACATTTTATTACAGATTGCAGAGTAGTTCTAGAAATGCTATATGCTATGGTGTGTGTGTGTGTGTGTGTGTGTGTGTGTGTCTGTCTGTGTACAAGTACAAGCTTCTTACAATTTCTTGCATTTCATTGCAGTGTAGTTACAGATGAAGCTACATGAGAAAAAGCAAAACATCTAAATTTTGGTTATATTCACATACTGGTAGGTTCAGGCAGAGTTCAACTTGAAGATGGAAAATAAGTTTCCTTATTTTCCCCTTAAATTTCCCCTTAAGTAGCTTCAAAGTTAGAAAAAAACAGTTTTTCCATATCATATGATAATGTTATATACATATTCTGTATCTACTTGTTCCAAAGCTTCATTGAAGCTATATCACACTTATATTGAGCGAAATATTCAAACACAAGACACCATTTTTTTATGGCTGCACCATTACATCAAATGGAAAAAAAATCTGTAATTCAGCCTGACATGTTTGGTGTCTTTGGAAACTTTGTGATCTTGACTGTGGGTTTGAACAAAGCTTGGCCGTAAAACATGCGTTTGGAATGATGGTTTGAGTCCTGGAGTCGAACTCGAGTCACAATTTTGATGACTTGTGACTTGTGACTTGAATATTGCTGACTCGAACTTCGGCTTAAACTCACAGACCTAACCCTAACCCTGAAGTTCCACATCTTCTCAGCGTTACCATAAATTTATACCTGATCATCTGGCTGGTTAACAATATAGGCGTGCATGTGGATTTAGGCCATGAAAACATAGCTTACAACGTTGCATTGTTACACTGCTACATTTTTTGAATTTTAACACGCAATAGCTTTGATGTCATTTTTCACATTTGTTTGTTCATTTTTGGTGTACTTACACAAATCTATTTCAGAAGGAATGACTGAACTTCACAACTTAACAAGTAACCATTATAACTAATAAACTAGCTTTTAATGTGACTGATGGGAATTTGTTTGTATGTTTATTTGTATGTTCTTTTTAATTTGTTCTAACATGGATCACTTGAACTTACTGGTTACTCAGACTTGAACATTGACGACTTGGGACTCGACTTGGACTTGAGGTTTGGTGACTCGACTACAACAGTGACTCATAACTCTCTATGAACATCACAAATGTAAACTATCCTTTTACAGCCTCAAAAATGATGAAATAAAGTAAATTGTGTTTAGCTTTCACACACTCTCTATTCATGTCTCAAAAGCTGAGACAATTAAGTTTTTCATAAGAATAACGTCTTTAATAAATCAATGCAGATATTCATAGAAAATCTACACACGAAAATCAAAATTTAGCTTTTATTCACTCATTTTTCTTGAAGGGTTTTACTTGTAAATGGAAAATAAGCTTTAAATTCATTGTAACTCAAAATACAGCTCAAAAACTTTTGACAGCCTCATACAAATGCAAAAATCCTGTTAATCTGAAACATAATTACGAAAGTCAAAGAGTGACTGCGGCTGCTAATTATTAGTTTACTCCCATTATCTTGAGATCATGACTTAATTATCTTGTTGTCTCCAAATCAAACTTTTTCCCCCGATCATGAGATAAAAACGGTTTTCGAGATGACAACTTAATTAGGTAACTGATTGTGGTTGCTGTTTCTGAAAGAATCTCTTTAATCCAATAAATCACTATGTAGAGAAAGCCAGTCATGGAGCAATGGTGTTTCAACAGAGGGAACCAACCAGTTACACACCAGACATTTATTAAAAACAAAAGCTGTTTATATTCTACTGTGTACAAGTTGTCGGTACACAATCTCTTTTCTCGTCTTCAAAACTTTAGTGAAAGAATGCCTTTAATCCAACAAATCACTATGTAAAGAAAGCCTGGAGTGGGGTGACGGTGTGTCCCACTGCAGTTCCAGATTAGATTATTAAAAAAATCAAACTGTTTATGTTCCATTGTGTACAAGTTTTCTGACTTGGCATAAACAAAAGAACATCAGGCCAAAGAAGCAGCCACCCTGACGGCCAGACAGAGCTTTTTAATTAAACACAATCACATCCAATCATTCATGTCTCTCTTCTGATCCAGCTAAACAAATGTCACCCCCCCCCCCCCCCCCTCCACACACACACACACACACACACACACACACACACACAAACAGACTTTCTCCTAACAAGGGATCGTTGCAGTACTCACACTGCCACAAAAATGAGCACAAACTGAAATGTAGATTACGTGTTGTGGACACAAATAATGTCAACATTACGTTCTTTCACCATGAAAAGACAATAACACAAACTGGGCACAACATTTTCACATTTTCACAATGTGAAAGGGTTAGCTAATGGTTTAGACAACTAAAACAACTTGATTAGGGTAAAGGATAGTGGATAGTAGATAGTTAGGTTTAGGCAACTAGAACAATTTGGTTAAGGTTAGGGAAAGGCTTTGATCACGGTTAAATAAGAAAAACTTCTGCTGAAAATGAAAACTTCCCTCAAAACTTCTTGTCTTGAGTTGGGAAATGAACCCAAGTCATCTGAGTTGAAGGTAAATGCCTCCACATCCTTACTTAATGCTTTGATGAATGCCTGAAACCTCCGGAGATGTTTGATCAGTCATAACTAACTGCTCACATCCTGCTCTTTGATGCCAGGATTCATTAGCATTTTATAATCTAGAATTAGATCTAAAAACACATTTTCACATTGAAATAACAATAAATAGATAAGATTATATATTATCAGTCTGTCTGTAACTGTGTGTTCATGCCGAAATCCCACCTGTTTGCCTGAAATTGACTTTTCAATGATGTTGGGACGTAAACCATTTGTTATGGGCGTGTCTTATGGGCGTGGCCAGTAGAGAGCCGGTTGTGGCTATCAAGGTGAGGCTAGTGGCCATGTGGCTAGTGGAAGTCATAACAACAACAATGATGGAAAATAGTAAGATAACAAAGCACACTGTAGCTAAACCTGTGACAGATAAGGCCAGTTCAAAAACACACTAGACTAAAACAACCTGGTTAAGGTTAAACAAAGGCTTTGGTCATGGTTAAATAAGAAAAACACAATGGAAATCTTTTTGACTACTATCTGTTGGTAGTCGTGCCTCCTTCATGTAATCCTTTCATGGTGGGAAAACGTATTTCTGTCACTTTTCGTGCATGGAGCACGTATTTGCATTTGAAGACTTCATGCTTATTCCACAAAATTTCAGGAGATCAGACTCATTCCAGCTGCCAAAATGACAAAAAGCAAATAGGGGAAAAAACGTTAATTTCTGCAGGTTCTCCTGATGTTACAGCTAACAGATGCTGCTCTTCCTGTCTGCTAATTAACATGCTTTCAGCATTTGCACATTGACTCAATGGGGAGCTAAACAAACAGGGCTATAATCAAACCAATGGGCCTCCCCTCCTCAGCAGGCGCAGCCCCAAAATCGATGCTCATCAATCCCCTCATTATCTCCTTTGTGCAACCCAGTCAAGCACAAGCTAATTTAGGAAGCGCCACCCCTTAAATGGCTAATCAATAAAAGGCTAAACCCAATAAGCGGTGTTTGATGTGTCACTCTGGGCGAGTCGAGATAGCGCAGGTTGTTTTACTGTAGCACAGCGGTCTGGAGGCTGGCTGGTGGCTGGCTGGTGCCTGTCAAAAGCCGACAGCTCCTAATTTATTTAACACTTCAGCTTAGTTGGGAAAATAAACTTGTGGCGATGGACTCAGACAAAGGGCCTTCGAGGCAGAGAAAGAAAAAAGGAATGAGAAAACTCATTCCCTTCATATGGTGGAAATGACGTGCATCAACGCCCTGCATCCACATCCACACAAGAGATGTGATGCAGAGAGCAGATGAAGAAGAAGAAGAGAAAGGCCCAGATCCGGCAGGGAGCAGGGTAAAGGAGAATATCAATGGTAAAGAGCAGCTCTCTTTGATTTCCTTTTGTTCTCTTCTTCTTCTTCTCACTGTCTGTCCTTTTCTCTCTCTCTCTCTCCTCTGTGATTCAGTATTTATAGCCTTTGTTAAAAGTTTGCTTTGATAAAGTCTCATATCTTGATGTGGAAAGCTACAGGTTTCAAAAAATCAAAGTTATTTTATTCCTCAACTTCTAAACCCACTGTGTTGGAGGAAACAGCTTCTTTGGAATGAACCCAGAATGCAAAACATCAGTAACAAGAATCTCATGCATTACAACACTGCATGCATTAAACTAACAAAGTGAAAAGCAAAAACTAGCTTAGTGGAAGTTTCCAGCTCGTTTTGTCTGTGAAGCTGACCAATGTAACAGCTTAAAGTTTCAAGTATCTTGAAGTGCGTGACATCCACACTGTACACCCTCCCCAAAAAAACAAACTATCTCTCTCTTTCGCGCACACACACACACAGCTCCCCTTGAATGTCTCTCCACAGTTATTTCAAGCCTAACTGCCACTATAAGTGGCTTGCTTAAAAATAGGAAGATAAAAATAGGAGCTCCAAAGCAAACACAATTTGTGGGTGCAGGATATGTGATTCTAGAGTGACATAGTGCTGATTACGCTTTCATTTATACATAGGATAAGAGCATAAACTATCGTTTCTTGCCGCAACACACGATGAGCGGAAGACAGCCGCTCACTTGTAGCTGAAAATGCTCCAGTCAGTACGATCAGTACTAGCCAAGTAGCCGGAGTTACAGTGAGGAGAAACATTTTTGGCCCGGTCTTTGGCTGCTCTCCCCACAGAGAGCCTGGCTCCGGCTGAGGCGAAGCAACAGTTAAGCTAACCCTAACCCTAACCCTAACCCTAACCCAAACTCTGCACACAGCCTCGACTGCTAGAGTTAAAGTAAGACAAGGCAATAAACTTTTAAAGTTTTAAAGTTGGCTCAGTCATTCCTCTGTTTTGTTGTTTTTCCTGGCGCTCGAAGCAGAGAGAGACATGCAGTGGGAATATGGGCTCCGATTGGACAGCCAATCATGATGCCCGACAACTTTGCCCCCAAAAAAGTACTACCAAACCCAACACATAGAAGCACTTCACTGTAAGTAGTGGGTCACTTAAAAAAGTGAAAAACAAAACCCATTAGTGCCAAGGTTGAACTTTTAAAGATGCAGAAAGAGGAAAAGCTTTATTTGCATAACGTTGTCATTCATTCCTTGATCGGGGAACACAGGCAGAATGCAGTTTGCAGGCTTAATGGCAGCTCAGGTACTCAGATGGAAATGGAAAACGCCTCTGGAGGTGAGGTTGAGGTTTTTGGCCCCGACTAAACAGAGCTTGAATAACAAGAAGTCACCACAACACACACATTCTCTAGCTCTTCGCCCCTTCTTTTTTTTGAACACACACCCTCAGTAATACAAAACACGTTCTCTACCACTTCTAACACACACACACACACACACACACAGCTCACTACCACACTCACTTTCCCTACAGTATACCATTATCTGTGTCAAGGGTGTTTTTAAAGGAAAGGATACTCTCACACTGTTATATAGCATTAATCCGTGATGTTCAGTGCATTCTAGGAGTTATTTTGTGATGAAGTGTTGTAATTTACTTTTTTGGTGAACCCACTTTCCCTCAACCTGCCTCGTCTACTTCTACTGCAGTTATTTCCTACATTTCCCAGAATGCCTTTTGACAACCCCCAGAGAGCACGCCTGAACTTACTGCAAATTAGCTGTGGGTTTTACATGTAGGTTGAGAGCAATATAGTGATAGCAATAGGAAGAGCAAGAGAGCAGGTTTTTCCAGTTGAGAAAAAGTGAGTCCCTTACTCAAAACCTGTCTCTCTGCTGCATTGCATTCTGGTCTCTCTCCTGCTCCTGCTGGTGGAGAAATTGGTCTCTCTCCTCTTCTACGATGGATTTCTCCCTGTATGATTGTTGGACATCTCTCGGTGCAAAATGGCGGCTCTAGAAAGAAGCCCTCGCTCTTTGATTCTGAGGGACTGACACCAAAACCTGACGTTTATCGCTGATGTTTTACATCCTGAAACATTTTCTCATATCAAACTCCACTGTAGCTGCTGGAAACATCCTGAAATGACGTCACATTGTTTACGTTTGGCCAGTTATCCACGGGAAGAAGAAAAACAAACAGCAAAATGGGACCAGAAATGCAAAGTGCATCGCCAATAGCTGTTTTTTTTAACAGAGTTTAAGTGTTTTAGGATTTTTGCTTTAATGCTCTACCTATGGAGCTATACAGGGAATGAAACCTCCAACCCTGCCTTGCTCTAACCCTTGAGCAACACAGGCCTAAGTCTCTGTCTTTCTCATAGTAGTAGCCTTAGTACAGTCAGGGTTCTCTATAGTACCAGGAAGTGGTTCTTTAGGCTTGTACTACCCTTTTTTGATTCTGTAAAGACCCCCTTAAGAATGTAGGAAATGTCCAAATCTTGAAATAGATGTCCAAATATTAAAATAACTTTTAATAGCCACACTGGATCTTTTATTCTGATTTACCAGTTTTTTTATTTGAATCAGAGGGTTCTTAAAGTTATTACGGTTCCATAGAGAACCACTATCCTAACCAAATAACCTTTGAAAAACCCTCCATTTTCTGTGTGTACAGGATTACCATAAAAAAAAATAAACCCCTTCTAAAAGATTTATGAGACTGAGCAAACAAAACACTTGGACCCCCTCCTGGTTTTCACTCATTAACTCAGCTGCCACCGAGCAGCAGACACCAGACGACACTACTTTACCCCGAGAAGCGAAGCACAGCCAAATTCCCTCCTTGATTTATTTCTGTACTGTCTTTGTTTTCATTTTCAAAAGTCCTTGCAGCGCTCTGCTTCTAATTTGTTCAAAGATTTCAGCATCTACACTGAGGACAAAATATGAAAGCCTTCCTAATGTTGAGTTGCAAGCCCGTTTGCACGATCCATATCTCAGTTGTGTCAAGGTTTAAAAATCCTTCTTTAACCTGTACAGTATCTACCGCTTCATCTACAGCCCCCATTCAGAACTGAAGTGGATTTAACAGGTGAAATCAATAAGGGATGATAGTTTTCACCTGGTCAGTCTGTTTCAAGAGACTAGAGCTGTTCCTCAGTGTGTGTTCTTGTGTCCTCCATGACGCATTTTGCATAATATCTAACTTCCAAAACAAAAGAATGAGAGGAAGAAGGATAGATGAAGATCACAGAAGTTTATTTGCTAGTCCGAGACGCATCGGATGGAGACATGAGTGACGAGAGCGAATGTGAAGCCCCAAAATTTACCGGGAGAACAATGCATCAATGCAAAAATGGGGGATGGTGGGAGACAGACTTTGACAAAGCAGATTGTGCAAATATATATATATATCTCACTTTTTCGCCTATTAACAATTATTGGTAAACGTATTATTTTCTTCATTCAATCGGCAAAAGTTTCCTCCGACTGGATTTCTGTGTTACACTTGTTCAAACTGAAAGGTTTAATAAACATAAAGAAAGAGATTCACTTAACTACAATTCAGTGACAGGACTAGTTTTTTTTTTTTATTTTTTTTTTTATATATTGTCAGAATCTGCTTTGTCGGCGTTCCTTTATGTGGTAGAAGTGATTTTCAGACTGTTCCTCCAGACAACGGCAGTGAATGGAGAGAGGGAAAAAAAAAAAAAAAAAAAAACCAATTCTCCAGTCTCCTCTACCGGAGCAACAGATCACCGATTTTGGGGTTTTATCATCAGTTCAGTTCAGTTCAGTCACTTTATTATCCCAGATGGGAAACTTGACTTGCACTCAGGGGCACAAGATAAAAAAACAACACAAGTACAAAAACAAAAAGTACCAAAACAAAAAGTACCAAAACGTTTCCTGTACATACAATATACAGAACACAATAGTACAACAAAACAAATCTCTAAAATGCTAAATTACATGTGTAGATTAAGCAAAGTTATTGCACAGGGAACAAAGGAGTTTTTACTCCTATTGCATTTGAACCGGGGTACTCGAAATCTACGGCCTGAGGGGAGAATTTCAAACTCAAAGTGAAGGGGGTGGTTTGTGCAGTCTAATATAGACCTGGCCTTGTGGAGAACATGGAGGAAGAGACACAACCCAAGATACTACCACAGTTCAGCAGCACTTTAAACCTCACACTGACATCAGTAAGGACTTAAGGAACATAGCTGACCCCCTGCCACCAGGACGAGGGGTTCAAATACCACTAGGGGCCACACAAACGCTGAAAATGTCTGCACCTGTGGAACCGGAAGGTGCTTTTGACCGTCTCCAACCCGATGGCAGATGTTAAACAATCCATCAGTGAAGTGACGGCAGAAGAGTTATGGAGGAATATCCACTGTTGCTCTGCTTTGATTGCTTCTGCAAACGCTCCTTAATCAAACCGCTGAATGGGTCAAATGGTGTTACTGCTGATTAGATGGACCTCGCTCTGCCCTCTAAAGATGATGGGTCTTCTCTCTCTTTGCTATTATTCCTGTCTTTCATTTGTCATTCAAACTTTGCCTGCTCGTTTCTCTTTTTCTTGCATTTCTCACCTTTCTCTCTCTCCTTGTTGCTCTCCCTGCCTCTTCTCTCCTCTCTCTTTCTGACACTAGCTCTCCCTCTTTTTTCTCTGCTTTCTCTCCCCCTCCTCACTCTCTCCCTCTTTTTCTCATCTATCTCACTTCCCCCCACTCTCTTACTCTCCTCTATTTCTCACTCATCTCTTTTTTCCTCTCTCCCCCTTTCCTCTTTTTGCTCCATATCCATCCTTTTCCCTCTCTCTCCCTCCCTCCTCTTTTCTCTATTTCTCCTTATCTCTCTTTTTCTTCTCTCTATTTCACCTGACTCTCCTGTTTTTGTTTCTTACTTTCTACCCCTCCCTCTCATCACATTTTTCTTCTCTTTACCCCTGTTTCTCTCTCCCTTGTGTGTTGTTTCACTCTGATTCTTCCCCCTCTCCTCTATAAGGTCCTCTCCAAGGTCTTGGCAAACAGACTTAAGGATTACCTGCATTTTCTGGTCCACAATCCTTCTGCATCCCTGGCAGATCCAGTATGCACAGTGTTTTTTTCCATGCATGATGCAAGGGATTTCTGTAATTTTGTATGATATTGTCACGCATCAAGGGCAAAGACTAGGACCCAAACGCAGACACCGGTAGACAGAGTTCATAGGCTGAAGCAGAAAGCTTTTCTTGCAGTTTGAGGCAGTAGTACAGATGACAACAGGTAATCCGAAAGGCAAACAATCCAAATCGGCTGGTCAGACGAAGGGAACAGAGAATCAAAACGATCTGGCAGGAAACAGGTCTTGACGACAATGACACTAATACAACACTGACGATCTGACAAATACTACTGGGGAACACAGACTATATATACACACACTGAGACTAATGAGAACAGGGAACAGCTGGCTGGATGGGATGAGTCTGGGAGCTGATAGGCTGATAGCAGACAGGTGAAGGCGGAGCAAAGACACAGGACTAATTGGCTGATGGCAGACAGGTGTGTAGGTGCAAGAGGAGGGACCCCAGAAGGCAAGGCAGGAACTACAGGGCCTGGGAGAAACAAAGGGAACACACAGGCACACAGACAAGGGAGAAATGGAGGTAAAGTCCCAGGACATCTGGTGGACCGTGACAGATATGTAATTTGATTTTGGTTTTCTAAAGGCTTTGACCCAGTAGACCTCTGTTTTTTCATTCATTTTCAGAGGGTTTTATGTCATGGGTGGGGCTGTTTATATGGAGGGGAATCTATTATGGTCAAGGTGGGGTGGGTTTAGTTTCCCCATTGCTATTCATAGAGGGGTTAGACAGGACTGCGTATCTCAGGCCAGAACTACAAATTACTCATTGAATATTTTATTGTCGCTGTCAGGTGAAAACCCCGTATCTCCAAAATGTCAACTTTTCAGCAACTAAGAAAAACAGTCTTGTTTTAGCTTGATCATAACGCGTTTTTGACTTTGTCCTGTGGATTTTCTTTTGGTTTCATAAAGCCCAAGAAGGTTGGATCCTTCAACTGCAGTGAAAACATGAAAACCCCCTAAAATTGGAGTTATATGGTTTTCACAAGACAACAGTGTTATGCAGGCTAAGGGCGCATTCACACCAAGCAGGTTTGGAGCGATTTTATTTGAACTCTGCAGCGTTTCCTTTAGTTCAGTTGGTTTGTCCAGGTGAGAACGATGACCTTTGACCACCAAATGATGGCGCCGAGAGTCTCAGTCCTCTAACAAGAGAACTGCAACTCCAACTACAGGAAACCACCCCAAAACACAAGGGATTATGGGTAGAAGGACACGGATGTTGATATCAGATAGCCAGCAGTTCCTCATATTCAAATATTTGTTTAATGTGTTCTTAACTGGTATGAACAGCAGAGAAAAAGTACACAGACAAGTCCATCATGCTGAGATGAAGTTACAGCAACTGACTGATGACTGATGTCTTAAAATGCGAATAACGTGCTCTGTGCATGAAAAGTGACAGGAATCTGTTTCCCTATCAAGAATTACATGGAGGAGACACGACTAAAAACAAGTAGTCTGACAGTGAAATAGCGTGGTGGAGTAAAGGTGTGGAGGTCGTGGGGTCAGATGGGTGGAGACATTTACCATCAACTCCAACAATTCCTGACTCGTGAGAAGTTTCCTCCTTTACTTAAAGACCTCATGAAATGGCATCTTTACTTCCTTGATTTGATGCATTTCCTGTTGAAACAGGATGTTGGGGGCGGGACATAATGCAGGTAAGAATCATTCATAAGTATAAACCAATGGGAGATCAGTCAGGGAGAGAAAGACAGTTTTATTTGATGGGAGAGTTGGAGGGGTGGGACTGTTCAAAAATCTGTGATGGTTTCATTGGTTGGAGTTTTTATTTACGCCTCCTGGTGCAGCATGAAGTCACCGTTAAATATACTCTGTTTTCCAGGAGTGAAAGTAATGGGAGTTCATTTCATGGAGACTTTAACCGTGACAAAAACTGCATGTAGGGACCTCACCAATGCTTTTCTGCTACTGGTTCAGTTCGCTTTATACACCTACCCTAACACAGTGCTTAAAAGCGAGAAGAACTCCACCCAGCCGGGAAGTCGGGTCACATGAAACAAACACGCAATCAAATGACAGGTGCAGACAGTTAAATATGAGCCACGGAGCTGCTGAGGTGTGTTGACAACCTGCATCATGACCGCGCTTTCAAACCTGCCCGCCCACAGCTTGGGTTAGGGCTAGGTACCATTTTCTCTAGGGAGCTTTGTGTGTGTGTGTGTGTGTGTGTGTGTGTGTGTGTGGTAGTGGGAGGGTACACTGTGGCAGAGGTTTGTTTGCTGAACTACATCCTTGGGTGGGCCAAGCTTACCACCGTGAAAAGTAGAAAGAATAAGCGGTTGGGATCTTATTGGCTGCCTGGAAGCAGCCAATAAGTGAATCGCCACATAAGATTTGAAAAAGTAAGCGTGACAGCCAGTTAGTGCGGCCGCTTCCAGGCAAACTTGCTGGGGCTCTGAGTGTAATTTGCCTTTGATAAGCGGGTTAAAAAAATGTACCTTGGTTTATTGCGCTGTGTGTGTGTGTGTGTGTGTGTGTTGTGTCTTTTTGTATGGTGTAAGTTTTGTAACACGATTAGTTTTTATTGAGTTGTTGTTGTTGTGTTACTTCAAATGTGAGTTTTTCAGGATTTGAATTCTCCTCGACTTTCTCTCCTCTCTTTCCTTTCTCACTTTCTTCTCTCTCTCTCTCTCTCTCTCTCTCTCTCTCTCTCTCTCTGTATTTATAAGCTTTATTGGAAGGCAGCTCTGGTGTTTCATATCCTGCTGTGTTGGGCTGCACTCCGGTTACTAATCAAATCTCTGCACTGCTTCGTTCAGCGGACCAAGACCGCCAGAGTCCATGCAGGCACATAGATATAAACACACACACACACACACACACACACACACACACACACACAGGGAGAGAGAGATTGAGAGAGACGTAAAGAGACAGAAATAGCGTGAAAGAGAAAATGAGAAAGGATGGTAGAGGAATGGACATTGAAAGAGAATGAGAGAGACAATAGGAAGGAGAAATTGAAAGTGAATTTGAGAAAGAAATAAGAGACAAAGATAGCAAGAGAAAGAGAAAGAATGGGAGTTTGAGATAAAAATAAATAGATAAAAATAGGTAGCAAGATGTCTAAATATAATGAGAGAGAGAATGAGAGAGAGAATAGGAAGGAGAAATTGAAAGTGAATTTGAGAAAGAAATAAGAGACAAAGATAGCAAGAGAAAGAGAAACCTATGGAGAGAATGAAAGACAAAGAATGGGAGTTTGAGATAAAAATAAATAGATAAAAATAGGTAGCAAGATGTCTAAATATAATGAGAGAGAGAATGAGAGAGAGAGTAAATGAGAGGAGAGACAAATAAGAAGAGAGGGAGGAGGAGAAAGAAAATGAAAGGTGAAAGAGACAAATGCAGCCTGATTGAACCAGACGTCCTTCTGAAGTCAAATGATATGGAAGGCAAGTGTGTGTGTGTGTGTGTGTGTGTGTGTGTGTGTGTGTGTGTGTTTGTGTGTGTGTGTGTGTGTGTGTGTGTGTGTGTGTGTGTGAGCGAGAAACCCAAAAACGTCCAAGAGAGACAGAAATCTTTTACGACCTCGGCAGCCTCCACCGCACCTGGAAAAAAAAAAAAGCTATTTTCCAGACATTTTCCCATATTCAGGTTGATGTTGAAGTGAAAGATGATGATCAAGAGTCCAAAAATAAAATCTGTATTATGAAACAAAGATGGTTGTATGGTGCAGCCTACATTTCATTCCATTATCCCTGAAGCACAAAAGATAAAGGAGGAGGAAGAGGAGGAGGAGGAAGATCATGAGTCCATCATGAGTACCAATCATATGGTTTCCATTGGAGAAAGACAGAAGACTTTGACTGACATCTTTCAATAAAACATGTCGCTTAAAAAAACACCCCAAGAACAGCTCAACACACACACACTGTAAAATACAACCTCCTACCTCACAAACCACACACACACACACACACACACACACACGAACACAACAGCCATACAAGCCACAAACACACACACAGTTAAATAAATAGAGAGACCCTCCTTTATTCCTTCTTGTGGGCCAAGTGGACAAAAGTTAAAGTGATGTTGAACTTTGGTAGTACTTTGGGTTGTGTCTCTTCCTCCATGATAAAACACCAAAATCAGCGATTCTCTATTATCTGTAGCTCCGGTAGAGAAGACTGGAGAGTTGTGTTTTTTTTCTCTCTCTCCATTCACTGCCATTGTATGGAGGAACAGTCTGAAAATCACACTTCTAGCACATTTCTCGATTTCTTTAAGTTTGGACAAGTTTAACACCGAAATTCTTCCGACCGGATTTTGGTGTTACACTTGTTCAAACTGAAAGGTTTGCCATTTTGAGAATGGAAAGAGAGAAAAAACAACAATCTTGGGGTTATATCGTGGCCAGGAAGCTACACAGCCCAAAGTACTACCAAAGTTCAACATCACTTTAAGCAACACACATTTTGCCCTTTCCCTCACAGAGTGCACTGGCCCCACAGAAAATACAACCCCCAATTTCCCACAGAGTTCAGTGAGCAAAGCAAAGACAGCTGACATTCAATAAACACATGAACCTCAAAAAGGACAGCGCTCCCCCACATTTCAGTCCACCTTTGACAGTAGAGTGTTTGTGGCCAGGGTCTGACGCAGGACCCTCCACTGTAGATCCCATGATCTCTTGGGCAGATGAAGCTTATACAGTATCCTCCGCCTGAGAAACACACACATCCTAAAAACTCATAGTGCAATTTAGTGAAATCAACTCATCTTTATCCATTAACACAATGTACTGTATATAGATGTGTTTGTCAATTTCAACTTAAAATTGCTAGTTATGAGCTTCATGTCTTAAAATCATGAGTTCACATCTTGTGATTTAAAATTATGAGTTGAAAGAACACCTTATAAAGCATTCACTAAACTCAACACTGTTAGTTTATTAGCAGACTTCCCAGTATGCATTGCATTCGGTTAATTAACTCTCCAGAAACTCTTCCTTCTTCTGGTCAATTTCTGATAAAAAAAATAAATAAATAAATAAAAAAAAACATGATAACATCTACTATCTATCTTATCTATGTATCTGGGAATTCACAATCAACTAAGTTTCTCTCTGATGCACATGGCAAGTACAATCCACTACAAGTAAGTGTATTGCAGCTGCATACTATATGCTGGACTGTGTATTAATCATGTGATACAAGAGGAACTCGAACTTAAACCTAGTAAACCTTGTGGAAAAATAAATAACACTGGATTTCAGTTCATCAATTAATGCATTCAACTTGGAAACACGAATCAGCATGACTAGACATTTGTTGATTGAACTTATTGTCTTAAGTTCACTCAGTTAGCTTTTCTACATTAGAACAACTAACTAATGATCTTTGACCTTACTATTCAGTACTACTTCAGTCAACTCACAATTTTAAGGCAGCAAGGAAACTTATGTTTTTAAGTTGAACTGCCTTAATATTTTTTGCAGTGTAGAGACCTGATGTTGACCTTCACTGACCTTCACTGCAGCTGCATGGAGAACTGCCCCTTTCACTTCCTCAAAACTCCACCCAAGGTGTGCTTTAAGCCTATTTACAAGACTCTTGGGAGTAGATTCTACACAAATCAGTGCAACAAGCCTCCAGTTCCTCAAATCACTCAGGTCACCTCTCTCGGTCACATGCTGCACACAGGCACTTGCACAAAACATCATACCAAATCCCACCATCTGAGAGACAGTCGTGCTCAGTTCCTGAAAGGTAATGAGAGAGTCCGAGTCAGTCCTTTGCACAGGGGATAGCTGAGGTAGAGCCTGTACATCAGCAGCATATAGGTTCTGCTAAAACCCAAAAAAGAAGGAGGTGGGTACATCCATCTCTGTCAACTTGGAAAACCTCGCTCTCACAAGAACCCTTTTGCTTGTTCCTGGGTTAGATAGGTAGATAGCTCAGATAAGTTCTGCTTTAGCCCGACTGTTTTCTGTGCCATAAGCTGATCTTCCAATGCCTTTATACTATGCTCCAGTCCCCCAATCACCCTTCTGGCCTCAGCAGTAGAAAAAAGCAGTATTCTGCTGGTAAAAGTGCCTAATATGGCCCTTGTAACATCCCACCAGAAACTAATGGAGTCAAACTCTCCCTTCCTCTTCCTCATTTTAACCAAAAGTCTTCAAAGCTCGATCAAAAGGAGGCATCCTGCAAAAGCTTCACATTGATTTTCCAATATGGTGACTGTCGACGGCCTGGTGCAAACGGAAATGTGGACCTGTGCTAAATGATGATCAGAGAAACTGAATGGCCTTCAGTAGCCTGTTACTGTGTCTGCTGAGGATGAATGGGCGGTCTAGATGAGCTGCACTGACCCCATCTCCTCCCACTTTAATCCAGGTGAACCGCTTTGTATGTGGATATTTGACGCTCCAGGCATCCGCCGGGTCACGACTGGTCACAATGTCCCTTAGTGGCCCCGCTGAGCCTGGATGGGGCTCCTCCCGCCTCCCGTCCACAGAGGGATCAATGGTGCAGTTAAAATCTTCCCCCCAAACACTAAAATGTCATCCTGCCCAAGCAGCGATAACTCCTGCCTCAAAGATAGAGATTGAAAGTGAATTTGAGAAAGAAATAGCGACAGATAGATAGCAAGAGAAAGAGAGAAACGTGACAAAGAATGAAAGACAAAGAATGGTTGGAGTTTGAGACAGAGAGAAATAAAGAGATGAAAAGAGAGATAGCTATGATGTCTACATATACGAATAATGAGAGAGAAAGAGAGAGAGAGATAGGGAGAGAGAGCGAGAGAGAGAAAGGGGAGGAGGGAGAGAGAAAAGGAAGAAGCTGAGAAAGAAAGGAAAGAGTAAATGAGAAGAGAGACAAATAGAGAGGCAGGAGGAGAAAGAAAATGAAAGGTGAAAGAGACGAATACAGCCTGATTGAACCAGACGTCACTAACGCCTTCTGGAGTCCAATTATATGTAAGGCAAGTGTGTGTGTGTGTGTGTGTGTGTGTGTGTGTGTAGGTGTGTGTGTGTGTGTGTGTGTGTGTGTGAGAAACCCACAGAAACATCCACATCAAACAGAAATCTGTTATCGCCTCAGCAGCCTCCACTGTACCTGAAAAAAGCTATAATTTCCAGACATTTTCCCATATTCAGGTTGATGTTGAAGTGAAAGATTATGTGCAAAAGTTTTGAAAGGATATTTTTTACATTTTCCAACAGTATCACACAGATAACTCAACAGGAAAAAAAACTTTATTTGAGAGAAAAAAAAATAAATCTGAAAGATGATTGTATGGTTTACATTGCATTCCATTATTCCTCAAAAGATAATGGAGGTGGAAGAGGAGTCCATCATGAGAACCAATCAAATGGTTTAAAACAGAGAAAGAAAGAGGGAGAGAAAGAAAGAGAGGATGAGTGAGTGAGGGGAAAAGAAAGAGTGAAAGCGCTAGAGAGAGAAAGAGTGTGAGAGAGGGGGAAAGAAAGAAACAAAAGAGAGTTGGAGAGAAAGGGTTTGAATGTGAGTTTGAATGCGAATTCACCTTTGATGGTCACATCAAAAGAAAATCAATCAGGATACCAATGATTTTTTTCACATAAGAAACCATCTCCAGCTAATACCTCTCCATACAAATACCTTGGCATCTGGTTAGACGACTCCCTTAGCTTTAACACTCACATCAGTCAGTCCCACCAGGATTTCGCAGAGTTTTTTTGTGATTATTGCGGCCAAAAATGCTTGATTTTGCTGCAGCTTTTCTCAAAAATTGCGATACAATTTGTGAGGTTTTATGTGCTCTTTTTACGGTAAAATTGCGGGAATTGGGAAAAATTGCAAGCAAAGGAAAAAAAGAATGTTTTCTCTCTCTCTCTTCCAAGAGCTTGAATTTTGCACTCACCTCGATTCTTGCTGCTTTTCTTTTGTTTTGCACGGTCTATGGCAGTAATTTTTGTTGGCAGGTGAGCTTTGTTCATCTTCCACCTGAATGCGCGCTGCGATGACGTAAGTTACCACGACACCGAATGCGACAATTGGTCCAAATCACAAGCGGTCTGTTGATTTGGCCATTTCATGCGGAAAAGTTGCGGCAATTTTGCAAAACTGCAAGCTCTCGCAAATATTGCGGTCGCAAAATCGCAAGTTCCTGGAGGGACTGATCAGTAAACTCCAAACCCAAATCAAATCCGAGCTTGGTTTCCTTTACAGAAACAAGCTCTGTTTCACTCACTCCTCCAGAACCTCCATGTTCAAATCATGTATTCTCCCCTCCTTCGATTATGGTGATGTTATTTACCAACATGCCACAAAAACCACCCTTGCAAAACTGGATACCCTCTACCATCCGCCATCAGATTTGCCACTGGAGCCCCCTACCGTACTCATCACTGCTCACCTTACAGTCAAATAGGCCTCACCTCTCTCCAGGCCAGACGTGAGTCACATTGGTACACCCTGATTTACAAAGAACTCACTGGACACACCCCGGCCTATCTATCCAAACTACTGTGCATATCCACATCTACTTACAGCCTCAGATCTAACTCTCTGAAATGAATGAATGAATGAATACATGATACACAGCCTTCCCTGTTCATCAACATTGAGACAGTAAACATCGACCCCCCGCACAGACACAAACCCACATACATTATGTATACGTGTCAAGTATGAAAACTCTGCTATCAGCCCCAGCATGACGCTTTCTGCCTCATCCTGCTCCCAGCCTCCTGTTTTTCCTGCTTTTCCAGTTGGCCAGCTTATTCTTGAGCTCCACTACCAGGGTCGCATCGTGTTTCTATCGACGTAGCGCCAATCTGACGTTCTCCCTGCTCCACAGGGGCCGTGACGTTGTCAACGGATACACAAGAGAATCTTCTCAGAGAAGAGTTAAAGCTAATTTATACTTCTGTGCCGAAGTGTCGCGGTAGCTACATAGTTGGTCTTTGCTGCCGCTGCATCTTACGAGCGCCTCTCCAAAAATATAACTGTGCATAAGGCGACGGAAGACTGCAAGAAGTGTGATTGGCCCGCTTTGTATTTCCTCCTACCTTTAGGCGGGTTGATGTCTGCTGATAGTGAAGAAAACATGAAGCAGATTGAAGTGAGACGAGCTGAGGAGGTTCGCAAATATGTTCATTTGTATGACACCTCATCCTAAAATATAAATACTACCAGATGTTGCTGAATTTGCTGCGAGAAATATTCCAGAACGTGAGTTTCAGACAATGTAAACACTACTACTTATGGTGTTAACAAAGCACGCCACTGCCATCTAGTGTTTCAGTGGTGACACTTTGACACAGGAGTATAATTCAGCCTTTAACCCTAACCTTCACCCCCCTCAGAGCAGCCTGGTGACGGACCTTCACTGCCACCAAATACAGAGCCTTCTTATTCATTTGCTGAAACTTCCCCAGATGAGAGCTGATTATCAAATCCAAGAATGCCAAGTCAATACTTGTGTCCTTGTGGAGAACGTTCTTCCCAAGTCGTCCTGGAGATAACGATCGTCTCATGAAAGTGAACAGAGAAGCTTCCTTACAGTTTGAGATGGAGTGTGTGCTTCACATCGCGTGTGTAAGACACACAGCTGTTAATTTTCCCACCTGTTACAACCGGCTCTGTACTGTAGACTACAGCGCTGCTCGGACGTGATGCGTCGTTCTCGCAATGAATCTTGGGGCTTTCCATTCGTTCTTGTCGGTCAAATCTCCATCCGATGCATCCTTGTTTGTCAAGGAAACTTCCAGGACCTTTATCCTCTGTCTTCTCGTTCTTTTATTTTGGAATCGTGCTTCGGCGGTTATAGATATTACGTACAACGCGTCATCGAGGACACAAGAACGCACACAAACTCATATTGATAATCATCCGAAGGGTGCTGAGGGACAGTATGGAGCTCTCTGCATCCTGCTGACAGTCAGCAGCTGCAGCTACAGCCAAAGATGGAAACTCTTCTTCTGCCAGTTCTGGTCAGCCAAGCTGTGCTAGACCCTGCACCGCCCCCCCGAAACGAGCCAGGAAGGGAAGCGCCGACCGCCTCCACAATCTGCTGCACCAGTCGGTACGACCGCCTGCCAATCCTACTGGCCGGCTCATCCGCTGCCCTCCAACCTCCTCTGTCCACCGGGTCGCCAAGCTTGGTGACCCGTGCCTCAACCAGACCAGCCTGCAGACTAGCGGACCGCAACAGTTGTTGTACAGGGTTGTGATACAATAACTCCTGCAACACCCAAAACCGTGGGGCAGGTGGAGTCTCTAGTGACGTGAAAGACTTGAACCATGACTGCATGACAGAAACATAGAAAGGGGTGACAGCAAGAAATGTATGTAAAGGGGAGAAAAAGGGAGAGAGAATGAAAGAAAGAAAACTAGGGTAAGAAATGGGGAGGGAATGCAAGAGTGAGAGCCACAGATTGAGAGGAGAAGAAAGAAAAAGAGGGAGAGAAAAACAAAAAGGAAGAAAGTGAATGAGAGTGATCAAGAGAGAATGAAAGAATAGATTGGAAGAGAAAGAGAGGGAAGGAGAGAGTGAGAGTAAGTGAGACATTGCAAAAGAAAGAGGAAGAGAGTGAAAAATGAGACAGCAGAGAGAGAGAGAGAGAGGAAAGAAAATGAGCGAGAGCAAATGAAAAAGAGGACGAGAGAGTGAAAGATAGCAACAATAAGCCTGGTTATCAAATACAGAGGAAACTGTCAGTCTGCTCTCATGGGGGGCCAGCCAGGGGACTTTTACTTTGCAATAACATCAGAGAAGCCTTTGACCACCGGTTACCCCTGGGGACTTTTATTTTGAAACAAGATCAGAGAGGACTTAGATGGAGAGCTGCCAGGGGACTTTTACTTTGAAACAAGATCAGAGGGGTTTAAAAAGCAGTCAGAGAAGAAGTGGAATCGCTCAGAAAGCCTGTCGCGGTGAAGCTGATGGGTTAATTCTTGCCTTTTTCTGTTTTTCAGGTCTATCTCAACAGGTTTCTTCTAACAGTAAGCAACAGCGCGGTCGATGTCAGACCTGGTGCAAGAGACAAAACATCTCTATTTTTCCCAAACATTTAGGTGTGTTTGATCACTTTGGTCTGACCTGTGGAGAATCCCTCTTCATATACAGAGTTCAGCTGGGGTTTCGCAAACTGCACTCTGCTGTTACCTTTTTAGCTTTTAAACATGTCGTTCCCTACCAATGATGCAGTCTCCCTCACAGCCAATCAGTGACAAATATGTCACCTTTTTTGACCTGTAACTTTTTTATTTTTTGTGTTTTTCAATATATATTATCCACTTCTGTACCAAGAATAATAAGAGACAATGAAGATGAAGTTAATGATGTAATCTTTCTCAGTTTCACTCTGTCTTGGTCTTATAGAGTTACTGCCCTTAAGCTTTGTAGGGCAGAATGCTGAGATGCATCTTTCCCTTAAGTGTAGTCAAAATCCGGATCATCGGTTTCCAGGATGCTGTGCGCGACAAACAAATGAAAAAATAAACAAACAAGCAAACAAATGCACAAACGGTAGACCAATCCCCACTGTGGGTGACTAAAAGGGCTTTGAAGAACTTTTTGATGTTCAGATTACAACCATAAGGGAACATCAGAAGGTTCCCTGTGGAACTCCTTGAGTTGAAGGTTAAAGGGCAATTCCAACGTGAGTTTTTGCTCATTTTGTGCGTTCCCTTACTATTTTACATCACTGTAGATTGTTTCCCAGTGCTTTTATCACGTTTTGAGATGTTTGCAATGTCTCCTTCATCTTAGTTATTTTTCAAAGTAAATATTTTGGCCATTTTAAGCCATAAATGTGTAAAATCTAGTTTTATTTCTGTTTCATTTCACGGACTACAGAACTTCTTTCAAAAATGTAAAAGTTTACAGCCTGATATTACCATTCTGATGCAACTTTGCAAAACGAGTTTGTCGGCTCCTCATTCACAGTGATGGATTACCCAGAAGTCTCCAGTTGTTTTCTACGCTGTTTGGAATTGAATGGGATTGAATGAGCCTGACAGGTTTGGCAAAACTGATTTAAAAATATCTTTAACCATGGCACATGCATTTAAAAACTGTCAGAATTACTGTAACATTAAAGGGATGGAAAACATTTTAAAAAAAGAGCAAAAACTCCAGTCATATTGGAATTGTCTCTACAATCCTTTACTATATGGAGTTTCTTCCACGAACCCTTTACTGACCTTTTTTTTTTTTTTATTGAGGTGCTTATTGGCTTCCTTTGGATCTTGGAAGAATGTCAGCATCACTCTGACACTTTGGTCCAGGTGACTGTATCCTCAGAAATGTCACCATTTTGTAAGTAAAGGTGTTTGTGTGCAAAGAGAGCAAGTGAGACAAATAGTGTGTGTGAGAGAGAGAGAGAGAGCAGGGTATGTGTGTTGTGTGAAAACGAGTGAGAGAGGAAGTGAGAAAGACAGAAAGAGAGAGAATGTGTGTGTGAGAGAGAGAGAGAAAGATACAGAGAAAGAAATGAAGAGTATGTGAGTAACCGAGTGAGTGTGAGAGCGAGTGTGTGTGTGTGTGTGTGTGTGTGTGTGTGTGTGTGTTTAGAAAATAGTTGGTACCTGATATTCATTACTTAATATTTCAGACATAAAGGGTGATTGCATCCACAGAAAGCAAAGATACTGTACATATATGTGTGTGGGCGTGTGTGTGTGTGTGTGTGTGTGTGTGTGTGTGTGTGTGTATTTGCTGATGTGTGTTTGTATGTGTATCTGTGTGTATGCAACCACGCAGTTCCTGATAGTTGTGTGTTCCTGCATCCAGGTCTGTGTGTGTATCTGTGTGTGTTTGTTTGTTTGTGTGCACGTCTGTGACTGTGTGTATGTGTGTTTGTGTCTTTAAGGTGTGTGTGCACATCTCTGTCTACGTACACCTGTGTGTGTTTGTGTGCATGTGTGCTTGTTCCATGTGTGTGTATCCATGCGTGTGTGTGTGTGTGTGTGCATCGGTCCCTTCGTGAGTGCATGTGTGTGAATCTGTGTATGTGTGTGTGTGATAGAGTGAGATATAGACAGAGAGAGTATGAGTGTGTACATGTGTTGTATGCAAGTGTGAGAGGGAGGGAGTGTGTGTGTGTTTGTGTGTGTCAGTGAATAAGTGGAAGAGTGTGTGTTGTGTGCAAAGAGAGCAAGTGAGACAGATAGTGTGTGTGTGTGTGTGTGTGTGTGTGTGTGTGTGAGAGAGAGAGAGAGAGAGAGAGCAGGGTATGTGTTGTGTGAACGAGTGAGAGAGGAAGTGAGACAGATAGTGTGTGCGTGAGAGAGAGAGAGAGCAGGGTATGTGTGTTGTGTAAAAATGAGTGAGAGAGGAAGTGAGAAAGACAGAAAGAGAGAGTGTGTGTGTGTGTGTGTGTGTGTGTGTGTGTGTGAGTGAGAGAGAGAGAGAGAGAGAAAGATACAGAGAAAGAAATGAAGAGTATGTGAGTAACCGAGTGAGTGTGAGAGCGTGTGTGTGTGTGTGTGTGGAGGGCATGCTTTTAGTTGTCAAATTGTGAAACCTTTAAACCCCCTGTCTCCCCAACACACACACACACACACACACACACACACACACACACTGCTCCAGGTGGGCACAGTGGTTTTCTGTATTTCATCAGGAGTTTCTGAACTGAAACAGTGTTGATGGAGGAGACGCTCCAGAGGAACTGAACCAGAGCTGCAGCTCACTGCTGCCCCCAGCTGGCCAACAACACAACACACTGACTGGACCAGGGAGGAGGAGTACACTGTGGGGTGGTACTACTGCTATTACTGCTAATACTACTACTACTGCTACTAGTATGACTGCTACTACTACTACTACTATTACTGCTAATACTACTACTACTGCTACTAGTATGACTGCTACGACTACTACTACTGCTACTACTACTACTGTTGCTGTTAGTACTACTGCTGCTACTGCTACTACAGCATTATGTACTACTACTGCTGCTAAGCCAAAAGCAAAAGTGTGGACAATCAAGTTTCTATTTACACATTCATTTATTCATTCATTCATTCATTCATTCTTTCTTTCATAATTCATTCACACAAGTGAATACTTCCCATACTTCCCAAAGTGTATTGACAGTTGGTCATATCTATGTCTCCACCATAGCAGGTAAGATCAGTGTTTTAAAGTGGCTTTCAAAGAGTAACTCCACACTAAAACACTTGTTTTGAGTTGTAAACTGGTATTTAGCACTATGTAGTTATGAAATACAACAACACTGGTCATACAGTCAACATATGAGTAGCCTACTGATGTGCCCATGCTGTATTTATGTCAGTAAACCTGGCTCAGTATTTATGTCAGTAAACCTGGCTCAGTATTTATCTCATTAACCTGGCTCAGTATTTATGTCAGTAAACCTGGCTCAGTATTTATCTCAGTAAACCTGGCTCAGTATTTATGTCAGTAAACCTGGCTCAGTATTTATGTCAGTAAACCTGGCTCAGTATTTATCTCATTAACCTGGCTCAGTATTTATGTCAGTAAACCTGGCTCAGTTCGCCCTCCAGCAGTTAAAATGAGTAGCCAGTGTTCAGTTGGAGATGCAATTGTCCTAAGATATGTACGTCATTTGGTAAAAAAAACATGTTCCCACCCCCTGTATAAAGGTACATTTGAGACACTCCACCTCATTCCTCTTCTCACCAACCCGGCCCAACCCCTCCTCCCCTCCTCCCTCCACTCTTAACACCCACTTTCTTCCATTTTTCAAAACCGCACAGTATAGGCGGACAGAATCTTAAACTGGGTGCAGAATCACTCTTTAACAGCATACCATGCAGCCTGATTTCACATAGTGAGAGAATGCTGAGATATGTATATTTTACTGTCTCTGTGTAGACTGATATGTAGCCTACTGTCCATACTGCAGTATGTCCTGCACTGTTTTCTTGTACCATGTGTATTAATATGTACTGTGATACTGTATTAGTTATCATTATGTCCAAAAGACACATTCCTTTCATAGCTGTTTGGGATGAAAGATGCATTTTTTGATAAGTTAGTTACATTAGAGAGACATTAGAGTACTGTATCATCTCATTTCTCATCTCTCAAATCATATCATCACTTGTCATCTTATTACAAATGTGACCACCAGGGGGCGCTGCTGCTGCATCTATCCTCTGCAGCAGCTGGTCCAGGTTTCACCATGAAGGAAGGATGTAAATCAGCAGGAATCAAACTGTATCACACCTTCACTGATTAATCCTCATCCTCGTGTTTCATGGCAATTAAGACGGAAACACTGAATACCTACCTTGGCAACTGTGTTTGTAATCAGATCATTTGCCCAGAACTTTACCATATATGTGACAAAGAAGTGGGACTAATCTGATTAGTGGCCCATAAATTTAAGTGTGACTATGAAACCAATAAGCCTTACAGATTTACAGTGTTGTTATGTGAAGAGGAGTAAAGCATGTCCTCTCTCTGGAAAGCTTGGCCTCTTGAGACTTACTGCTTAAGTAGTGTGACGATAATCACATTATTCACATCTAACTGTATCTCATAACTGTAATCAGATCAACGGCAGACATTTGATTCTGTGCAGCCCACAGTTTTTTCCATCCAGCCTTCGATGTGTCAAACTGCGCTGTCAAGAAAAGTGAAATTATGCTTTCATTCATTTCTTTTAATGAGGGTTTAATGCTGTTTAAATCATGATAGGACAGACACTGACAGAGTGAAAGAGAGAGACAGAGCATAAAATAAATGATAAAGCACTTTTCAAAACAAGTGCTTTACAAAGGAGTGAATGAGAATAAAAATAATCAAGAGTGACAAGTAATGTGAGCAAAGCAAGGAAACATAGATAATAAAAGATGATTACATAAAAGAGCAAGTCTGTGAAACAATTTTAAGAGGTGATTTTAAAGATGATTTAGCAGCCTAAACTCCTCAGTCAGATCAAGCCAAAGTCTAGCAGCCAATAGGAAGCTCTCATTTTTAATCTAGATTTTGGAACAACCAATAGAAAGTTGCTGTTTTTAATCTAGACTATGGAACAGCCAATAGGAACCACTCATTTTATAATCTAGATTTTGGAACAGCCAATAGGAACCTCTCATTTTATAATCTAGATTTTGGAACAGCCAATAGGAACCTCTCGTTTTATAATCTAGATTTTGGAACAGCCAATAGGAATCTCTCGTTTTTTAATCTAGATTTTGGAACAGCCAATAGGAATCTCTCGTTTTTTAATCTAGATTTTGGAACAGTCTGTGTTCAAAATGTCACCTGATTCGGATGAAATGTAAATAGTGTGTGTGTGTGTGTGTGTATGTGTGTGTGTGCGTGTGCATTTACCCACATACTTATCTACACACAGGTTGGCATTATAATTAACTGACAACACTGATGTTTATTGATTTTTGTTTAATTAGTAGTGTAATTACTTTCTATTATAACCTCTGCTACTGTCAATGTTTACAATATTATCTCAATTCATTCTATATTGCTTTGGCAACATATTTCTCTTTACTGCAGTGCCAATAATGCAAATTTTTATTGGACTGAATTGAGAGACAGAGAAAAGATGCAGCCTCCCGCAACCCTGAAAAAGGGGAGATAAAAAATTAGGGAGATAAAAATGAATGAATTAATGAATGAATGAATGAATGAGAGGGAGACAGAAGGAACTAGAAAGGCAGTCGGAGAGCGCAGACCTCCGCCAAGGTTCGTGCTATTACTGCTTGTTCGTGAGTCGGATCTGGATCCGCTCCAAAATTTAATGGGTTCTTCCTTGGCCCATGCTACACCCTTCCACGAAGTCTCATGAAAATCGGGCCAGTAGTTTTTCCGTAATCCTGCTAACAGACAAACAAACAGACAAACAAACGGCACCGGAAACATAACCTCCTTGGCGGAGGTAATGAGACAGAGAAATAGAGAAAGGGTGAGAGAGGTAGAAAGAGAGGGAGGGGGAGAGAGAGAGCGAGAGAGAGAAAGAGAGAGAGAGAGAGAGAGAAGGAGGTGTTGGTGGAGGGTGTTGATTATAAACTGTGACACTGTGCTGCAGGCTAGTAGTTATGTTCCCTACTTACTTCTTACCACAGCTGAGTGTGTGTGTGTGTGTGTGTGTGTGTGTGTGTGTGTGTGTGTGTATTTACCGATGTTGCCAACGCTTGCCAACGAGCGGTAACAAATTAGCATACTGATTGACTCGAAAATTGAAAAACACTAAAACGTTGTACCCAGTGATTTAAATAATCTGAATGGTCTTCCAAGTCATTTTGTCCTTGAAATCCCATTAACCAGAGGAGCACAGTGGAGCCATGAGGCGCCCGCCAACAGGAAACACTGTGCAGATGTGGAAGTTCGCTCCCACTTCTTCACTGCATGCTTGCTGAGCTGCTGCTGCAGTTTGGATCCATCCCAAGAGAAACTGTTTCAAGGGGAAAAAAAGAAGTTTTTCAGCTGTCAGAAGTTACAAGGAATGATCTGTTTGCAGACTGGAGTTTTCTCAAAGGCAGAGCTGCTCTGGAGGCAGAAATAATCTTATTGGTTGAGTTAAAGCTCAGTGGGCGGAGCCAAAGAACCACAGTTTTTACATTAGACTGAGTGAAAAAGACAAGAGGTAAGAGAGGAGGAAGCTAATATTATGAAGCCTAGCGCTCTGCTGCTAACTGAAAAGCTGCAATCAGGCCAAACTAAGTTATCTAGGTTAGCTCGTTAGCCTAGATGACTTTCTTCCTTGCCACTTAGCTAACCGGTGCACTGAAAAACTGTCTCTTTGGCTCCGCCCACTGAGGTTTAACTCAACCAATCAGATTATTTCTGCCTCTAGAGCAGCTTTGCCTCTGAGAAATGTTTGTATAACCAAGGCAGCGTTCACATGGGACATTTGGCGTCCATCAGATTCACGGACAAGTTTGCGTTGAAACCACCTAGGTTGTGCTGCTGTGGGCGGGGCTACAAACCTTCTGAAGCAGTCTGCACAAATTTCATTGGCTGATGTTTACCTGCGCTCTGTCAAAAGTTCAACTAGTTTCTACTTTTTTGACAGACTAGGTTGTGATTTTTGACGCATCACAAACTAACCTAACTCTTCTTCACTGCTTCCTCGGTACAGGCTTGTGTTGCAACGTATTCATTTGGTTCAGCTGTATAACAAAGGACCGTCTGCAGCACTAATGCAGGAGGGATGCAGGATAAATGTATGAATAAGGATTTCAACAACACACTGTAGCCGTATTATATTTCCATAATCATGTGGGAGAGTTTGGATTTGTTGCGGTCCAGCGGGTTTTTGATGTGTGCATTTCACAATTTTCCGCTAAGATCAAAGCTTCTGGGTCAGACCTCAACTGTTTGCTGTAGGCCTCAGTACAGCTGATAGGACTGCATACCACCTCAGGAAGTGTTTCACACACACACACACACACACGCACACACACACGGCCTGTTTAACTTGATTGTAGCATACATTTGTGGTCTAGCGGAGCCTGCATACTAGCCATCTGCTTGGTCATCAATTTCACAGCTGCTTCCTAAGAAATGAGCCTTGAGCCTTGCCAATATTATACAGAGAGAGAGATTAACGGCACATATCAGGGCAAATTATATTGATGGAAACCCCCTGTCTCTACTGCCTTATATAGTCTTTACTGTTTGTGTTTCATCTTGTATGAAAAACATCACAAATGAGAGCGGGTGGAGGGGGAAACAACAGCAGGATTTGTGACAGGGAGGTCGCTGGTTCAAATCCCTGGACAAGCTGGGAAAATATGGGCGAGTGAATAAATGCCACTTTTCTTTTTCCTCAGTACCATCAGTGCATTCATGGTGGGAAAGCCCGACATCCAGGACTTCTGGAACTTCTAAACGGCGTTGCATTCATGTGATATTTTGTCGGGAAAAAACAAACCTGGAAGACAAACAGTAAACAAACACAGACGTCCTGCAGCTAAACAAACTTCATCCAAACAAATGTTAGTTTAGTCTGGCTAACATCAAACATCTATGTGTTTTCTTACTGTTGACTGAGACAAAACTTTCTTTTCCCGCCTTGTTGAGAAGGTTAAAGGTCACACTGCATCATAACTCCGACACTCGGGGTAGCAAAATTTTCTCTGACTTTCCGACTCAATCATCCGACTTTGGAAGTAGAAAATTTGTTTTTCCGACATATCCGATAACACATGAACACACAAAAAGCACTGAACTGCTGTCTGATCAACTGACCAACAGCATAAGACTGTGGTTGTAGCCGAGCAGCAGGTTGTAGTTAGAGAGACCGCCCCGTAACTGAAAAGTCACAAGTTAAATCCCCATAATCGCTGATGTGTGACCATCAACAGCCATGAAACCAGTTGAAGTGTCCTTGAGCAAGAAACTAAAACAGTTACCTGCAGCATCAGTCACTGTGGAGAAGAGCTTCATACAAATACGTAAAGGGGAAAATGTGAAAATCTAAATGTAAGACTGTGACAGTACCTGATAGTTTAAGGGGGAAGTATGGTTTTTCATAGCGGAGGAATAAAGCTTCATTCATTCGTTCATTTGTTCATGTAGTTAGCGATCGCACCGCTGAAGCTACTTAAGGGGGAATTTCAAGGGGAAAATTAAGTTCAGCCAGAGTTTATTGCTGCTTTGTCCTTGATAGCCATGTACTGTATCTCATTATCATTGAGACGCTCTCAAACCTGTGCATAACCCCCATAATGCAGTGCAGTACATCACATGCGGCGGTGGAGGCTCCCAAGGCAGTTATTCACCTCTGAGCAACACGCTTTGTTCCATCTGGGTGACGATATGTTTTTACTCTCTTTACTCTTTACTCTCTTTACTCTTTTAGGTGACAATTTGTTTCATTGAATATGGAAAATAGTACATTTAACATTTTTTAAATAGTTAAATATTTGTTGTTGAGTCCTTCTGGCATTGACGATATTCACATAACAATAATAATAATAATTTGAGTTATATAGCACTAAAATCTGAGTTTACAAAGTACTTTACAAGAAGGAATAAAAATTAAGAATAGTAATATGAGGAGATGAAAATAAGAGGTACAAGCAAGTGAAAACACATGAAAAGAAGAATAAATAGGTAATAAAATTCGATGAAATAACATAATCAACCAAGATTAAAAGTGGGCAGGATCAAAAGCAATGTAATCAAATTCATTTTATTATAATTATCAAATATAATTAAACTAACATCAGACCAAAATATCCCATTAAAAAATAATCATGCCGAAATTAATAGTCTAGTCAAGTTACTGTTGAATAATTAATTTAAAAACACCAATATGTGCAAAGTCATTTCAGACAGTGAGTTGATGTTTCAAATTCCTGCTCATTCATGTTCGCAGCATTAAATGCGTTCAATACAGTATAACAGAGGTGAGACCAAGTCAACTTCACTCGAGTCAGTCTCAAGTCTCGAGGCACAAGTCTCAAGTCAAGTCCCAAGTCTAAATGTAGATTATCAAGTCAAGTCCATGTCATTAATGTCAAGTCTCAAGTCTAAATGTAGAACAGCAAGTCAAGTCAGAACAAATCAAGAGTCCAGTATCAATTTAATATCTTAAAGAAAACTAAATATCTAGGACTTTTCAATGCAATATGGTTTTAATAGAATAAAAACTTGGTAAGAGCATCATGAGTTTGATTTCTATAATCAGTTTCAACTTCAATAAATTCAATCATTCCATACAAATTCAGAAAACAGAATTTAAATTCAGTCGTCCGCTGGAACAAATCTCATCACTTTCAATCTAAGTCATTTACACAAACACAAGATCTCAAGTCAAGACTTTAGAAACCTTTTCAAGTCATCAAAGTACAAGTCAGAGTCAAGTCCCAAGTCACCAGAACCCAAGTCAAGTCAAGTCTCAAGTCTTCTCTTCATGCAGCAAGTCAAGTCTCAAGAAGTTAAAACTGTGACACCTCTGCTGTATAACAAAACACTAAAAATGACTGAGTTGTAGTAATAGTAGAATATTACTTATTATTTATTGTTACTTAGTATTATTCATTATGACATACACAGAGTGACTGAATTACTTCTCATAAACACTTCGTTGCACTTTCCACTTGTTGTTTCTCATATTTTCATGGAGGCTCGTATCTATTCTCATTTCTACATTCTTCTTCTACTCTTCCTCTCCTCATGCTCTTCTTCTGCTGTCACAGTCTGCTCGCTCTGCTGGAAGCACATGTTGCATCTTCAGCGCAGATTGACACTAAATTTAGACACGCGGCGACAAAATATTTTGTTTGTCGGCAGCGTCCCGCCGAGCGCGATCGGAGCCGGTCGCCGCACATCACCATCTGTCTCTCCCGGGCGACGGGAGGCTGGGTTGCTATGGCAACAGCACAGACAGCAGCCGGTGAAGTTTTTGGAAGCGTCCTACATCCCTGCCTCAGGATCAATACTCAGTAACCACAGCACCGGTAACTAAGATGTCAGAACGTCTCGGGACTTGGCTTCTTTAGATTTGACTTGTAAGACTAGTGGAAACAGATTCTGGTCTGTACAGTTTGAAGATCTCATATTTATGTTTTCATGATTTTGTTTTCAAATAGACAGTGGCTCAGGACAAGAATAATGCTCTTGTGATTTGTTGCTTTTTATCATTATTATTATTATTATTTACTTCTATTTAATTAATTGTACATGACTGATTGATCTGTCATTTGTCTTGTATCTCTCTTGATTGTAAAGCACTTTTTAACTTTGTTTTGAAAATTGCTATATAAGTAAAGATCATTATTATTATTATTGTTATTATTATTGTTATTGTTGTTATTATTATCCATGATGTTTTGCATCATGTAATATAAATGTAGTGTAGTTAAAAGTTCAAGTGAATTAGTTCAATATGATGAATTTGAAGACTAAGTTGTCACAATACTGGACCCTGATTGGTCGACAGCAGCAGCTCCTTCAATTCAAATGAGGTAAAAAGGCTTTCCAGTTCAAATGCTACAAACTGGCCTGATTGGACGGATTTCAGTCATTCTTTAATGAGGGAACCAATCAGGACCGAGTCCAGTTGTGATGCATTTCCTGAAGTTCGTCTGAAACTGACTGGGAAAAACAGATGGGTTTTAGAAACTGCAGTAAATCAAAATGTAACTCAAACTAAATAAAAATGTATATATGTATATAAATCGAGGGAAATATTAATTCCTATAATAGGGCCCCTTTAATGCATTTAGCTGATGCTCTTACCCAGAGAGACTTACTGTGAGTATAACATTACAGACAGAGGTGACTGCGCCCACAGCCTGACACAATAATTACTAAGATAAATTAAAATGATTTTGGAAAACTTGCTTTTAGGCATTTAGCTGACATTTACATTTCAGGCATTCAGCTGCTACTCTGATCCAGAGCAACTAACAATGAGTACAACAGCAGAAGAAGCTTCAGTTCCTAGATCCCCAACATCAAGCACACAACAGTAAGGAGGTCAGGGGTCAGAGGTCAGAGGTCAGCGTGTAGATGTGATAAAATATTCCTGTGACCAGAGAATGATCAGGATGAGCCAAAAAGTAAAGGAGATGGGAGCTGAGGAGAGATGTAGGAAGGATTTTTTTAAACTTCAAGACAGGAACATAATGTGAGTAGAGGAGGAATACGATATATCTCAAATTTCCCTGTGGGGATTTGAACCAGCAACCCTTCAGCCTCCAGTTGGCTTCTCTAACTGTTACACTGCATGTTCCTCTGTCTGTCTGAAGGTTTTAATTAAAAACAGAGAGCTGCTGCTGACAGGCTGGCTGCAGGCGCATTAGATTTACACCATTAACTGTACTCTCTGTGTGTGTGTGTGTGTGTGTGTGTGTGTGTGTGTGTGTGTGTGTGTGTGTGTCAGGGGAAAGTGCCAAATCTACTCAAAAGTAAAAAAGTAACTCATCTAATGGATGTGATTTAAAATATAGTGAAGTACAATACCTAAGTCAAAATATACTTAAAGGATAAGGCTGGTGTTTTTTAATGCATTTCTTACCATCAACAAATCCTATGAAAATAACAAAATCAACAATGATTTTGTTTTGCCAACAAGTCTCGTCCATGTAGTCGGTGCCCAATGCAGCCTCATGTCCCAGCAGCCATAGAACTCCATTGTATTAAAAACTATTAAAAACCCGTCACAGAGCCATGCTGCTGCTCTGCAGCATATTTCATCATCACGATGCACCGGGCCGGCCGACTTTTTCCTCAAACGACTTAAAAAGCCGGCTGTAAACACGTTTTCCATCTCAGGAAAGTAGTTCCGTAGCACAGAAAATAGTCCCCGGCATAATGAAGAATTTGTTCCCATTTGAATTTGATTTGGTAATAACTACAACAGCCTGACTTTTCATGGTAACAGTTAGCGAGTTTTAAAATGTAAACTATGTCTTTGTGAGCTGTATTTAAAGGTTTTTAGCTTACAATTGGAGCCAATGACTTCCGGGTTGACGGCTAAAAACGGTACGTGGGAAGTCAGAAAGTAACGGGAGTAGAGCAAACACATTGTTGATTTTGTTATTTTCATAGGATTTGTTGACGGTAAGAAATGCATTAAAAAACACCAGCCTTATCCTTTAAGTAAAAGTAAAATTACTGATTTAAATCTGCAATAAGCAATTTCAGACCCTATAACCAATCCTGAAACTAACGTGTGTGTGAGACGTAATGATATAATGTAATGATATAAACAAACAGCCACACAGCAGCAGCTGTGTTGTTGTTTTCACCTCTTTCCTAAAGCTTGTTGTCAAAGTCAGCCCGAGCGTTGGCGGTTTAGTTAGAATTAGGGAGTGTTCACACCAAGCATGTTTGGAGCGATTTACTGGAACTGTGGAGCATTTCCTCTTTTAGTTGGTTGGTTTGTCCAGGTGAGATCGATGACCTTTGAACTCTGGTGGCACCAAATAACGACACAGAGAGTCTCAGTCCTCTAACAAGAGAACTGCGGTGCGGTTCGTTAATCCAACCGACTACAGGAAACCACCCCGAAACGCAAGGGATTATGGGTAGAAGCAGACGGATGCGGTTCCTCATGCTTGGAAAGCCTAGCAGAACAAAATGAAGTCTGGACTGATGCTCATATTCAGATATTTCTTCATGTGTTCTTACCTGGTATGAACACCACAGAAGAAGAGACAGACAAGACCGTCATGTTGAGATAAAGTTACAGGAGCTGGAATTGGACTTGAAAATGTCTAACCTGCAGGATGATAGGTTAAAACTCTGTCCAATAAACAAGCTATTTGTGAGTCATGTGACTTTAGTGTGTGAATCTAAACTAACTAGATACAAAAATGCAACAAAGTGACCTTTTCCACTCTGGTTTGGACCAAAGAAAACAAACTGTAGGTGTGATCGCAACATTAGACTATATTTAGGATAAAATCGCTCTCAAGTTTGGCCTACAGAGTAAAAACCTACAATGGTATTCTTCACTTATTCTATTAACCATAATGCTCCCTGGGACCTGCAAAGTGTGTGTGTGTGTGTGTGTGTGTGTGTGTGTGTGTGTTATAGTAAGTCACCTTGATATCTTTGCAGCTTGTTTCTTCACTCTTTCCTCTCCTGTGTGTGTGTGTGTGTGTGTGTGTGTGTTCTAGTAAGTCACCTTGATGTCTTAGCTTGTGGTTAGCTTGTTTCGTAGTGCTCTTTTGCTGTACTGTGTGTGTGTGTGTGTGTGTGTGTGTGTGTGTGTGTGTATCGAAGACTTCTCATAAATCATTGAGCGCTTATGAAAAAGGTAAACTTCCCCCAGGCACCAGGCAGTGTGAGTACAGTACAGAGGGAAGAGGAAGGGCAGCCAGCCAGAGGGCTCTGAAACGCACACACACACACCTACACACACACACACACACACACACACACACACACACACACTCACACACACACACACACACACACACAAGAAGCTGCTGCTGACCAGCTGGGCGATGATAATGACGGTGGAGCCGATGACTCATCGAGCAAGTTTCTGTTGCAGCAGCAAACATTTGTCATTCGTTTTCATCACTGTTGCCGTGGCGACGAGGAGGAGATGAAGCCAAGGAGGGTAACGAAAAAGAGGGAGGAAGGAAGGATGGAGAGAGAGGAGGAGAGAAAAAGAGAGAGAGGGAGGAGGAGGAGAGAGAAAGTGCCTCCTCAATATGGTTTGAATGTAGATTTGACCGTTTGTTGCTTTTTTTAATTTTACAAGTTGCATGCTGCTTTGGTAATATTGTTTCTGATAAACAATCATACCAATAAAGTTATTGAATTGATAAAGAGATAGAACATGAACATAAAACAAAGTGAGAGAGAGAGCAAGAGTTACAATGAGAAAGGGAAAGTGAGATATTATGGGAGTTCTCCATTTTATTCAGTACCAGAGAAGAAGATAATTCTTTACATATTTCATAGTTTTGTGATATATTCTCATGTTGTACATATTTTTCATTTATTTTTTGTCTCAGTACGTTCCACTGCTACTACTGCTGTTATGTTACACACACTTAAAACTAATCCACACCTTTTCATACTTTCATCCATACATTTCTACTTTGTTTTAATGTTTGAATTGTCAGTTGCATGTGTTTATACAACCCGCATTTGCTCTATTTTTATTCATATCCTAGTTTTCTTTGCTGTATCCCTTTACTATTTTCAACTCCAACGACCCAGTTTCCCCACAGGGATCATGGGGGAAAGTTTCATCTTAACTTAATTCGGACTCCCAATTAAATGAAGTATTCTCTCTCCGGTTCAGTCTGCAGCTCTGAGCCGGTCGACAGATGAACACACAACATCCAGTGTTTTGGTTTTAACTGTACTTAAGAAAGTTAAAGCCACAGGAAGCTGGAATCTGTGATTTCTCTCCAGGTGGGTAACAAAACACAGAGGAAAGAAAAGATTAGATAAAACAAACCTTCAGTGAATCCTGTGGGGAAATTTGCAAATAGCAGCAAATAGATACAGCAGAGAAAAATAGAATCTAAATCAGAATATAGCAAAAAAAGAGTAATGTAAACACACACATCACAGAATTTCAACATTAGCACATGCATAAACAACACTAGAACATGCATAAACATTAGAACACACATAAACAACACTACAACATGCATAAACATTAGAACACACATAAACAAAACTACAACATGCATAAACAACACTACAACATGCATAAACAACACTAGAACACGCACAGACAACACTAGAACATGCATAAACAACATTAGAACATGCACAAACAACACTAGAACATGCATAAACAACACTAGAACATGCATAAACAACACTAGAACATGCACAAACAACACTAGAACATGCATAAACAACACTAGAACATGCATAAACAACACTAGAACATGCACAAACAACACTAGAACATGCATAAACAACACTAGAACATGCATAAACAACACTAGAACACGCACATAGTACATTAAAACAAGCATAAATAACACTACAACATGCATAAACAACACTAGAACATGCATAAACAACACTACAACATGCATAAACATTAGAACACACATAAACAAAACTACAACATGCATAAACAACACTAGAACACGCACAGACAACACTAGAACATGCATAAACAACATTAGAACATGCACAAACAACACTAGAACATGCATAAACAACACTAGAACATGCATAAACAACACTAGAACATGCACAAACAACACTAGAACATGCATAAACAACACTAGAACATGCATAAACAACACTAGAACATGCATAAACAACACTAGAACACGCACATAGTACATTAAAACAAGCATAAATAACACTAGAACATGCATAAACAACACTAGAACATGCATAAACAACACTAGAACATGCACAAACAACAGTAGAACATACACAAACAACAGTAGAACATGCACAAACAACACTACAACATGCATAAACAACAAGTAGAAATGTATGAATGAAAGTGTGAGACGGTACAGATCACAGCATTAAGAGGCAAAATATCTGCAGTAGAACTGATTGAGGAATAAAAATCTGAATTATCTGCAGTGTGAAATAAATTATAGATGGAAAGCCTGAAAGTGATTCTGTGTCCTTCTTCTCCATCTCAGGTTTACTGTTGGGACATTATCATTATTAACATGATAAGATGGTGAGATTTGAGGTGGTCAAGTGTTTTTGCATTTTCGATTTTTCAACAAGTTGTTTTTATGCATTTTTATTGTTCTTGTGTCCATCCTTGTGGAAGAGAGAGAGAGGGAGAGACAGAGAGAAAAAGAGGGAGAGACAGAGGCAGAGAGAGAGAGACTGGGAGAGTGAGAGAAGGAGGGAGGAAGTGGGCAAAGGAGGAAAGGAAGGAGTAATTGAAGGGAGTAAGGATGGGAGAGAGGAAGGTAGCAAGGAAGGGTGGGAGTAATTGAGAGAGGAAGGGAAGGAAGGAGGGAAGGAGGGAGGGAGCGTGGGAGGTCTAGACATGAAGCTTTGTCTTAATCAGAACCAGAGAGAAGCAGCTAATTAGAACTCTGGTTAAATGAAGCAGAGAAGAAGAAAAAAAACTCCTCCTTCCTGCTCAGATCGCAGCACAGAACTGATCCACATAAAGACACGAGTCAGTTTCAGACTCCAGTCGGGACAGCAGAGTCACCTCCTGTCTGAACACTCGTCTCTTCAGGAAATACTTCACGTCTTCCCGGTGCGCTCTCATGCTGAAGTAAAAACAAAACAAATCCCCAGGTGTCAAAATCTACTTTCCTAACATTCTTCTTCTCTCTTTTCTCCTCAGTGGGTTGTTTTAACTTCAAGGTGAGGAAGAAGGTGACTTCAGGTTGGAAACCGTTTCAAAACTCTGAGCAGTCTTTCTGTGGAGGGAGAGAGATGAATGGAGGAAAGAAAGAAAGAAAGAAAGAAAGAAAGAAAGAAAGAAAGAAAGAAAGAAAGACTGTGGTCAAATGAAACCAAACTTTGACCGAAAATATTGTTTTCTGCTCAGTTTGCAGCACCAAGCAAAGCCACAAAAAGACACAAGCATGAGGCCAAAAACAGCAACAATAATGACATCAATAACAAGATTATGAATAATATTTACATAGCACTTTTCTTAAAGTTACAACAGTAAGTTCTAATAGAAATTATAGAGTCTCCATAGAAATTCAACATGCACAAACCAACGCTGAGACAAGTAATTAGACAAATATGGTTTGAACATTTGACAAAACATGAAGAATGTTTGCTGGGGAGTGAAGGAACAGAGAAAAGAGGCAGAGGTAAAAGAGATTGATTATTGATTTCTATTGATTTCTATTGACACACACTGTAGCTCAGTGGGTAAAGCATGACACTACCAGTCTGGGTCGGGGGTTCCAGTCCCACTGCGGTCACCTATATGCACACAGGTAGAGTGATGACACAAACTTTCATGTCTGCATCACATGAGAAATCAAAAAATGGTTAATTTAACTGTGAGAGTCTTGTCCGGTCTGTAACATTATATTATTATAATTAACAAGTGTCATTAACACTGAGAAATCACTCTCACTGGCAAGACCAGACACTCCCAGCAATTACCTCAAGATTTTATCTCAAGCTCTAATGATAACAATGGAAAATTACTAGTGGATATGGATAAATTCACTTGTCCATGGGTGATGCTACATTTTGTTTTTGCTGCCATCCCTTGTAACACTTATATAGGGAAATCATCAGTGTAAAAGTCAACAGTATGCTAGTGTTTATATCAGAGATAATTTAACACTTTACATAGTTTGACGAGCCGTTTCAGAGCCAGATCAGCTGTATGAGAGGACAAGCAACTCTCCAATCAACACTTGTTAACTCAAAATAATTGTCATTTATTAACATTGGGAAATTTACTGTGCAGATGATTGGACACCAGTGGGTTCAGTTCTGCGCTGCGTTGCTTTATTACTGTTTTATTAGATGTGTTGGTCCTGCTGCTGTGCTGATCAGAGAGGTGGTAACGGTGCGTAAAAACACACGATGCTCTACAATGTTATCCATATTCCCTCCAACCCCCCGCCCCACTCCTTGTCAGATCCAGGAGTTGGGAAGCTCCACCCATCGCCGGCTGGCTGGATGTGCAGCTGTATCCTCTGTAGAGAGGAGCGCGCCTGGAGGAACACACCGCCCGTTCAGTTCGGTTTCGGAGAAAAAGGCGAGATCAAAACGCAGCAGGACAGTTGGAGTTGGAGGTTTGTGTGATGCGGACCTGATAGAGGACAGATCCGGAGTGTGGTGAGAGCCGGGGAGGAACAGTTAGCGAGTTTCGTGCGTAAAAGCGCAAATGTTGGGGGAAAGGAAAAGGCGCACCGGCTGTTACTGCGCGATGCCCTTCCAGCGATGACAAACTCCTGCAATGCAACTTTAGGAGGGAATGTAGGCGACTTTGCGTTTGGACGGTGGGTGTCAGTTTCTTACTGGATTAATAAGAGAGCGTGATGTCGAATTAGGAATATGTTCAAACTAAATTGCGAGTTGATGCTTTATATCCGCACTATGTGGACTGTGATCGACCCGAAATAATCTCACACTGCCCTTTAAATACATGTAAGTATATTCTATGTCAAATGTATATTTGTACGTGTGTGTATATATATGTAAATGCGTGTAGAACATATGAAAATGGCCATTCATGTTTGTAATAATGACATAGATTCCCTCCATATCGTGTACATAAAAGATGCATTTTATATATGTGGTTCCATATATGTCAATACATAACATATATACAATGTATGCAATTTTGGGACCTAATGTGCATTGGCAGTGGGTGTTGCATGGGGAGGGGGGAGGCTGTATGTACAGTATGTGTAGGCTACCTGATGTCTCGTCTCGTGTCCATCCCGAACATACTGAGACAAATTCAGCATCTTTGGTTGATCTGGCAGAAAGCTATTGAATCACTTGAACCACTCCTTTATTCGTTCGTTTACCTGTCTTCCTATAGGAGATGGTGGAGCGTATGATGGCCATGATGAACCATGCCGGGCGGCTCCCCGACGCGTTGAGCACCGGTCTCCCCCACTCCGCCTACCCGGACACAGCGCACAGCAAGCTGGGCATGGGACAGTTCTCCGGTCCGCTACACCTACAGCAACCGCTGCAGCTGGGATATGACGGGCCGACGGGGGGTCATTTGCACCTCGGGGGTTCGGGGAGTGTGCCTTCAGTCGGGAGTGTACATGTAAACACCGGGCATATGGACGGTAACGGGATACGCAACAGTGTCGGAGTGCGCAACGGTTCCCTCTTCCCAGGCTCCAGTTGCGCAGCGGTCGCTTCGCAAGGACAGCTGGCGGCCAGCAGGCACCTGCAGAAGCTGAACTCGCAGTACTACAGTAACTATGGACCCGCGTCCCATCAGCATCACGTGCATGAGATACAAACCGTGAACTACCAGCTTAGTGGCACCGTGACGGACCGGTTTGGAGACGGCAGCGACGCCGCGCACCTCGCCGCGCCCGGATGGACTCCAGCGGGACTCCTGGACCACGTCCCCGCCGCGATGCTGCCTCCCGGCGGGATAGACGCGGATCTGGTGGACGAGGAGGTGCTGATGGCTCTGGTGGTGGAGTTCGGTCTGGACCGGGTGAAGGAGCTTCCCGAACTGTGGCTGGGACAGAACGAGTTCGACTTGGTGGCGGACTTGGTGTGCAAACAGCAAACTAGAGTGAGCTGAGCCGAGTGGAAGAAAGCTGTTTCTACCTGTTTCTACTTTGACAACAAAACCTCCACAGAGGAGAGGAACTTCTGTCCTGAAGCCTGGATCCTGGAGCCTGGAGCTGCAGGCGGACAGACAGCAGGAGGCTCAGCGTCCTGCAGGATTACTGTGTTGATGGACGCTGACACTGGCATGAGTGATGAGGGGGCTGCTTCCAAGCAACGGTAGAATAGAATAGAATAGAATAGAATAGAATAGAATAGGTCAATAATAGGTAGAGCATAGGTTAGGGTTAGAGGTTCCATTCCCACTGGGGGGACCCAAGCTAAAAATGTAGGACCAAATGGTAACCTGCTTTGGAGAAAAGCTGTCCACCAATGAACAGAATGGGATAGAATAGAATAGAATAGAATAGAATAGGATAAAATAGAACAGAAAAGTAAACCTGTGAAGTTAGCATTAGGGGTTTCATTCCCACTGGGGAATGATACAAAATGTATGCACTCATGGCATTATGGTTTGAATACAATTGCCCAACAAATGGCAGATGAATAGAATAGAATAGAATAGAATAGAATAGAATAGAATAGAATAGAACCTGTAGGTCAATGGGTAGACTATGGCACTAACTATTCTCATTGGGAGCACCCAAGCTAAAAATGTGTGACCAAATGGTAACATGCTTTGGAAAATTGTCCCCCAATGAATAGAACAGAATAGAATAGAATAGAATAAAATAGAGCATGGTACTAATACTGCCAGAGTTAAGGATTTGATTCTCAATAGAGCCATCCATGCTGTACATGAATGCACTCATGAGACATTTTGGATAAAATCGTCCACCAAACAGCATCATTTTTACCAGACTCGCTGTATTTCTCCTGTATGTTGCGGAGGATCAGCGGCTCAAAATGAGAGCAAGTAGGCCTGCGCTGCATCTGATGCTCAGTTTATTTGTTGAGTCAATAGCCAGAGGGACAAATCTTCAAGGTCGTGCTACAGAGCCATAAAATGAACTGCACAAAATGTAATTAGAGCCCCGAACGAGGCCGAGCAGCCTGGCAGAGAGAGCCGCTGTTCCACATACTGAATAATGATGCTTCTGTAACTCGGGAGATGAAAACACACATTATTAAAAACCTAAAATCTGACAAGTTCATTTTCCCACAAGCTGGCAGGCTGGGCTGGTGGTTAGAAAGACCGTCCTGTAACCGAAAGGTCTCAGGTTTGATCTCTGTAACGGCCATCAGGCGTCCATCAGCAGCCGTAAATCCTGTCCACTGACGCTAAATGCCTAAACTGTAAAAATGTAAATAAACAAACATGTAGAATATTGAAATACTGGCGATACCACTGAAATACATTCTGCAGCACATGGCAATTTACTGTGTATTCCAGCTTTTTAGAAAAGTTAGACAAGTATTTTTGTACACTTCTAGATGACAATAATGTTAATTTACTGAGATTTGACCGTTTAATTTGCAATAATGAATAAAGCAGCTTTGGAGAGCATTACATAAAGTGAGGCATTGTGTGATGATTAAACCTTGAAGCTTCAGTTCAGTGCGGTCCTTATGATGATATGCAGGAGACACGGCGACATCAGTGTGTGACTGGATGCTGATCGGAGGTGTTATCCAGAAAGTTCGGTTGCTGCCAAGTTTTCAATCTCCCTTATTCGCCCAAAATTAGTGCTGACAGGACATTTCCACTCTTGTCCTATGAATTTAGCAGACTTCAAGCGATTGTACATTGGGCTGTAGCACTCATTTTGTCTGTTCATATTCACTCCGTCTCAAAGAAGAAGAAGGGGGAAAAGAAGAAGAAGAAATTGCTATTCAACCCATAACACCTCTAACACAGCTTAACAGGATGTTGTAGCGTTGGTTTGTGTGGCAAAAGCGCCGACTGGAGCTTCTTGTGAGCGATCACGATGACATCATCTGACGTCAGCTGAGCAGCTGCTAGCTCGCTAACTAACTGAGCAGATATTTACTCACCAGATACTCCCAATACACATCCAGTCTGATCCACACTGCCTCTTTATGACTGGTGTTGCAGCGTAACGGAAATTCACTCATGACAACGACCAATTTATCCACCGGCACTTCCTCCATCTTTATTGTTGTTACGGTAACGGCTGGCCTCTCCTTCATCGTGATTGGTTGGCTGAGAAACAAGTGGTTCACGTCATCCGGCGCTTTTCTGAAAAGTTGAACATTTTTTAACTTCTGAAAGCCTCCGAGCGCAGCGCTTTTTTCAGGAGCGGACGGTGGCAGTTTTGAAAAAAAGCACTAGCCTTAGGCCCACAACACCTCCCCCACACACACAATCACACACACACACACACACACACACACTCCACATCAAATATGGCCAACGTCACTTCCGCTACCCTCTGCCTACACTTAGGCTTATTCCTATCCAAACATTACTTTGCTGCTGCTGTCTTGAAATGCCGACAGGTTGTTTGTTCCAAAACAGATTACAGACTGGAGAGCTAGAAACCTCAGCAGCTGGACAAGTAATCACTGAGTCATTGGTATTGATCACCAACCCCCCCTGCAGATATATTATGATCATTTTGTGTTATGGAGCTATAAAAGT
The DNA here is from genome assembly GCF_048128805.1 of Centroberyx gerrardi. NCBI lineage: Eukaryota > Metazoa > Chordata > Actinopteri > Beryciformes > Berycidae > Centroberyx > Centroberyx gerrardi. The sequence goes on from NC_136014.1 coordinate 25,599,279, forward strand.
CTTCCTTACTTCCCCTTTAAATAATGTAATGCTTCTAAAATGGGTAGTAGACCATCACTTGTTTTCGTCGGTGCATCATCTATCAAAAACACACATACACCAGGAGGCAAACAGGCCGACAAGAGCCATGCTGCCCTCCAGGAAGGTCCTATCAGCACACACACACACACACACACACACACCAACACACACACACACACACAAATGCATGGAAACCCCTATAGCACACATGCACACAGACAAGGACACGCTGACAATTAACCCTCCAGTTCTCCCTCTGTCACTTTCAGAACACACACTCGTGTAGGTGCATAGACACACACACACACACACACACACACTCACACACTCAGCTGGCCCTCAGCACAGAGTGTGAGTTGAGACTGGGTGGTTATTTTGAGGGTCAGCTGTCGTTCCAGCCGTCATCGTCCAAACAGGACCCTCCTCTCTCATTCCTTTCTCTCTCTCTCTCTCTCCCTTTCTCTCTCTGTCTCTCTGTCTCTCTCTGTCTACCTCTCTTTCTCCTTTTCTCGTTCACTGATCCAGGTAAGAAACTTCCTCATTTTCTACACTGCTAGTATTCACTTGTTTTTTTAGTGTATTTATCTATTCATGTTTGTGTTCATGTTGTGTTGGGAGAGAGACACTTCTTACCGCATGTCTGCTGAACTACTGCTGCATCATGGCTCCTTCCCCGAGAGGAATTATTTCGAAAAAATACTCTTTTTTTTTCAGCAGTAGGAAGAGTCTGCAACTAGTCGGTTTAGAGATGCATGAATTTTGTCGACAATATATTCATTTAGTTCTACTATATAACAAGAGAGTAGCTACTGACGCAGGATAAACGCATGAAGGAGGACTTCCATAATGGCCGCCACTGGATACAGTCGGTTCAGTCTCTTATTTATTCAGTAGAGATTCTGCTGAGTCACTGTGAAATAATCTGTCATCACCTCAACAGCTCCGAGCTTTCAGATGCACGGTGGTTTGTAATGATAAATGTTGAATTTTTAAAGATTATTCTCTCCTTAATTTGACGATATATATACTAGAGAGTGATGGAAATATAGCAGAGAGAAAAAGATGTGTGATGTCTAACAAGCACCTAATAAGGAGTAAGATTAGAGTATGAAGCTCACTGTGTGCTGTTTTGTTGAGACTGTCACAGAAGTGTTGAGTTTTTTAAAGATATTTATGGGTTTGAGTTTCGTTTTGTTTATTCATTCATTCCACTTTTTCCGTCCGTCTACCTCTGTCAGTCAGCTTCCACTTGCCACCGCTGTTCCTCTTTGCCGATGCAGTTGATCTGGCAGATGTTGTCGTTTTTTATTTTCCAGACTGTCTTCTTTGCCACGTGAAATAATTTCGCAGTTTGTGTGATCCGATAGATCTGCAGTTCAGACACTCTTTGGCCTCTTAGGAGCTCCGTCAGCTGCCTCATGTTGCTTTGAAAACTCTCACATCAGGTGAAATCCTCGTTCCAGTTTTAGTGATTTTCAGGTTTTAGACTGAAAGATTCTTGTTTTTCTTGGTTTTGGCGACAATTTTTGCGCTCAATGTCGGCCCAACATCCTGTAATATAGACGCTCAGTGTAGATTGCGGCTAATAAACAAAACCGCAATCTATCTGTCTAAGGGAAAACGAGCCACATCTGCATCACTCCTCATTGTTCCTTCTTCTCTTGGAGTGTTTTTCATCTCTGGAAGGCGATGACGATCCTTCTCAGCAGCTCTCCTTCCTCTGAGCGACGAATCCGTTTCTTTTTCCTTGGATTTTCTGTCGCTGCAGTTTGAGTTTCTCATTTCTTTGTCTGTTCAGCCATGGTGGCTATCGCTGCTCATGCTAATTACCCAGTTCTTCTTCTTCTTCTGTTTATTCAAAACAAACCAGGAAACGTAAAACGCATCACTTCCTGTGCGGCAGAGGATTTTTCCCAGGAAAGAGCGACCAGACACAGACTGGTTAGAACAGACAGTGGAGAAGCTTTATGAACTGGATATAGGTTGGATCACTGTTGTATTGCATCAATCAGCAATTGACAGTAACAAAATGGGCAAATACTTGCGATAATAATCATATTATTTATTATTATTAATTACTATATTTTTACTTTATTTTTACTTTAACCTCAGTTGAACTATTACATGTTCCTCTATGAGAAAATTGTACAACCTTTGAGTTTAAGACACCGTTTCAAAACCAATTAGATAAACTCCAAACTGCGATGTGGTCAAACTAAAAACAAAACTGTTTTTCTGAGTTCCTGAAAACCTTTTCACCAACAACAGCGATATGAAAGTAGTGACTGTCAGACCTTTTTTTAAAGCTGGCACATACTGCCAATTCAACTTAATATAACTCGCCTGTGTAGCTGCCTTTGTAATTGTGATTCAGTTACTTCAAAGTAAAAGCCCTTTTTTTATGTGGCGTTTTGCCCAGCCGCTATAGGTCAGGAGTCAGGCCTGAACGCATTTTGAGTAGCTGATAATCCAGTGAAAAATAATATGAGTTGTTTACTTTGATTTGATTGATAGCATGACTGAAGTTCCAAGAGAAGGAATGTGATTGGTTGCATAACATAGTGGGCGGGGCTTATTTTGCTGGAGGGAGGGGCAGTTACTGTGGGTGGAAGTGTGTGACAGGGAAGCAATCTGACGGACACACACACACACACACACAATCACAATTTTTATTATTTGCACACACTTGAACATCTCTCTCTCTCTCTCTCTCTCTCTCTCTCTCTCGCTCTCTCACACACACACACACACACACACACATGCTCTCACATAGAGACACTCTTGGACTCTCTCTCTCTCACACACACACACACACACACACACACACACACACATAATCTCTATCACTTGGACATTAATACACACGTTCTCTCACAAACACACTTTTGCTCTCTCTAGCTCACACACTATTTCATAAACAGCTTTCTTCATACTCAGAAAAGACAGTGACAGTGTGTGTGTGTGTGTGTGTGTGTGTGTGTGTAACAGCAGTATATGTGACTGACATAAGAGGCAGGCTGACCATATTTGGACGCTCTCAGAATAGATCCGAACACAACAGGTGTGGTTTGGAAGCACAGGGGGAGAGGAACGTGTGTGTGTGTGTGTGTGTGTGTGTGTGTGTGTGTGTGTGTGTACCTACACAAGTGTTTATTCTGAGTGTGACGGAGAGGGGACTGGCTGTCTGAGATGAGTAATTGTTTGTGTATCTGTGCGTGTGTGTGTGTGTGTGTGTGTGTGTGTGTGTGTGTAACAGAATGGGGGTCGGGTATAGCTCAGGCGGCTAATTTTAACTCGACAGATATAATAGCAGTGGCAGCAGTCATGTTGCGACAGAGCTGTGCAGGATAAACAGCCACATGATACACACACACACACACACACACACACACACACAACAACAGTAATACAATTTAACTGTCTTTTTGTGTTTTTATATGCTTTTTAATATGTAATATAGCTACACATGATAGATACACGAAACACACAACCATACATGTATCTACTATCCATATCTATCTTCAGTAAATCTATATTTTACTCCATATATGAATATTTTAAGAAGATAAAATGAAGATAAAATTAATGTTTTGTTGAGTGTACCAATAATTCACATGGTTACAAATCATTACAGTAGTTCCTCTACAATTTGTGTAACCGTGGCAGGTGGTGGAGGGGCAACAGTGGCAGATATGTCACAAAATTCAGTGGAAATTGTGTGTTCATTTGTTAGTGTGTGTGTGTGTGTGAGGCTTTTTGCCGTGCACACTGTTTAGGTGAATTACGGTCTGTACTGCTCAGAGTCCTGCAGAAGGGAAATCCAGTGTGCGCTCGTACACCAGGCGCTACGGTAAAACAAGCATCGACCAGCTGGAGGCTGAACATCCAGACCAGGAAGGAGCTTGCTGATTTTCCAACTCTGTTTCCCCACATTAGTCAGCTTTTACTGTAAAAGCAGCACATAACACTGCGACTTTTATTTTGAAAAAACCCAAACAGGAAGTTAAACATTCTGCTGTATTTTTTTTCTGTGGCTGCTTGGGCCTAAATGTTAGTGTGTTGTTGAGGTGCAAGTGTGTATTCCTCTATAAAATATATGCAGCAGTAATGAAAGTTAATGCGTAGTTTAATCTGTGCAGCCTATGTAGACCAAATATTTTATTTCTCAATTTAGGCTAGATGAAAAAAGGAGCTTCATCAAAATGACTATAACAATTCCTATAAAAAACACTATTTGTATTTAGTTGTCTATTTGTATGCAGTTTTGTTGTTTTTTGTGCAGAATACATTTTTTGTAGTCAATATTTGAGTGCCTTGGAGTTTAAACCAACGCCACTTTTATTTTGAAAAGAACAGAGCGGAAGTCATGTTCTTGCTCTGGCTGACTTGACAGCAGTGATGTTTCCACCCATGGCAGCCTGGGTGCATCAGAACCGATCAAAAATCGAAATCTAAATGTTTAAAGGATCAGTGATATTGATCGTGATTGCGACCTCGACCAGCCGATGAATTATTAAATGAATCCAGTGTATTGATCCTCCAGTATGTTCCCGACAGCAGAGGAGAGGCAGGAGGAGACCAGATGTCCTGTGAGTTGACGGTTTATCTGCCCATCCCTAACGAAAATCCCTATAATATTCCTATGATATTCCTATAATATTCCTATAGGGACTTATAGTGTCTGTATGATACCCTGTAGTGCGTTTACAGTGACCTTATTATACTTTATGGTGTTTTTTTTGTTTTTTTAATCTCATTTTGTATCATAACAAGCTATAAAATGGTATAATTCCCTCAAATCATATTCATAGGGATTTAGCTTACTTTTGCTGTGATATTTGTACAGTCTCCTCCTAACGTATTTTGTCGGCTCATTAATGTTCTTTTTTTGTAAGGGATTTTAATATTAATGACTTACTTGTGTTGCTAAATTTGTGCACTGCGTCAGTTTAGCGCATATTGAACTAATAAAGGAGGTAGAAAAAATGATGCGGGTATCCTACTGGATCTATGAAGTATTTTAAAGTAGGCTACTATTATTTTATTGTACTATATTTTATTATTATTATTTTATTATTATCATCCTGGGTTTCAGTGGAGATTTAAGTCCCATGGTCTGATAGCAAGAATAATAATTCTGGGAAAAACATACTTGAAATTTTGAGGGTATTTTATGGCATGAAAATGGTCAAATTTAAATATTTGGCTGTATTAAATACTGTCCCAAAATACCAGCTATTGGCAGCTGCAGTCTCAAAATGTTTTTCTTATTGTGTTAAGTAAAGTCACACCATGAGATCCCGGCGGGAGGCGAGGGGCGCCACGGGGGTTTGGAGGCTTATGTCCTCCCACATTTAAATCCATGTCCCATTAGTAAGATGACAGGCATGTTGACAGGCAGCCGGTGGCAGACTGCTGAGTTCTGTCCTTATTTTCCATCCCACCACACACACACACACACACACACACACACACACACACACACACACACAGTTCTATTCAGCTCAATTTACAGCATGGGCATGTGGACTTTAGTTGAGATATGCAAAAATGAGTTCATGGGTAAAATGCAGATGTTGGTGTTGGTCACATGTTGGTTTAGTTAAATGAGATGAGATGAGTATGAGTAGTAGGAGTAGTGGTAGCAGTAGCAGTAGTTATAGCAGTATTAGTAGTAGTAGTAGTACTAATAGTAGAAGCAGTAGCAACAGTTGTAGCCATAACAGTAGTAGCTGTAGCAGTATTACTAGTCTAGTAGTAGTAGCAGTAGTAGTACTAGTAGCAGTAGTAGTAGTATTAGTAGTAGGCTACAAAAGCAAAAATGTGATCAAAATCACTTAAGGGCTAAGTCAAACATAATCTTTTTTTTACTTTTTCCCTCCTGAAGCCCATCATTTTTGCTGCTGCAACAACCACATTTCTCCATGGGGATCAATAAAGTTTAATTCTTATCTTGGCGGTTTGTATATGAACGTGTTCATTTTCTGTCAGTGAAGAAACCCAGAGTGAATGTCCGTTGAAAACAGCGGTGCCTACAGACTGAACGTACAGAGGAACGACTAAATACTGATGTTGTGTCTCTCCAGTCCCAGGGAACAGAGGATGGAGGCCTCGGTGAAAGCAGCTGAGGTGCTAGCGCCCCCCCAGTCCTCCTGCCCGGACGGCAGCGCCGAGGGCCAGGCCCCGCCCCCCGGCCCCTCCGACCCCATGGAGGAGCTCAGCAGGCGGCTGGAGGACGTCATCAGCACCTACGGGTCCGCAGCCAGCCTGCTGGACAAACAGGTAGGGAGCTAAAGGCATATTAAGACAGGATCTCTTAAACCTGCAATAAGAAACTTGTTAAACTAGTAAACTTGTTAAACTAGTAAACTTGTTAAACTAGTAAACTTGTTAAACCAGTAAACTTGTTAAACTAGTAAACTTGCTACCTCCCCCTTCACTTGTCATTGTGGGTCATGTGACCTTCAGCAGGAGAAAGATCTGTCAAAGTGAGACTGGTAACCGGTGACACTTCTCCGTAGGTACGGTTAGCTTAGCTGTTAGCCTTTATGCACGGTGCTTTGCTAGGTTTGTCCTTAGTAGGCCTCCATAGTGCAGTAGTTTTGCTGTGTTTTATTTACAAATGCCCTCTAGTGGTTGGAAAATCGCTTATTGCAGCTTTAAGGGTCTAAAAGTTATCCTTATCATACATGTGAATGCACATGTGCGTGTCAATAAAGTTTTGTGTTGTTTTGAATGAGTCAGACAGTGGTGGAGGCAGAGGCGGAGAAGATGGAGGAGGAAGCAGGAGATGACATCACCGTTACCAAGGAGACAGGTGAGGCGGGGAAGATGCTGAGAGTCTCAGGCCACGACATTATTGATCATAAGTATATTTACTCTACATGCATACTAATAATTCGATTAAGTCAGTACTCCGACTAAAGTCATAATCAGAGTGAGCAGAACACAGCTGGATTTCTCTTCTCTTCTCTCTTTCTATTTATTTATGTAAAAATGTTTGATGTTTTCTTTACAAAGCAAACAACATGGTGCAGTGCAGTGAAGAGCGACAGACTGATTATTAAACAAATCCATGCAAACCCGTTTATTAGAGAAATCACGTTACTTCAAACCATGTAAATGTTGTAATTGAAATATTGCCTCAAGCTGATTACTCTCTCTCTCTCTCTCTCTCTCTCTCTCCCCCTCTCTCCCTCTCTCTCTCTCTCCCTCTCTCTCCCTCTCTCTCTCCCTCTCTCTCTCCAGAGGTTTCTGTCATCATGCAGAGTTTGAACAAGCTTTCTTCCCCAGATGAGAAAATGGAAGCTCTGGTCAGGAAATACGCTGAAGTGGTGAGAGCCAGTCAATCCGTGCACACACACACACACACACACACACACACAATAATAGTAATGAAATTTAAGTGTCATTTTGATATAACCTTTTAGACATGATACACATTTGCTCTTATAAGACTTATAAGACTTATATAACTTATAATATGAGACTTTTAGAATGGTTTGTAGAGTGTATACTTTCTAGAACCACACACACACACACACACACATATACATACACACACACACACACAAACGTGCACACACAAGTTCACACAATCTCATTGCTCTATCTCTTTTCAGCCTTGTTTGAAATCGCACAAATCATATCAAATCGCATTATGTTTTTATATGTAAATACAGCCATCATACTGCAACAAGCTTCTTACTTTCCGCCTGTGTGTGTGTGTGTGTGTGTGTGTGTGTGTGTGTGTGTGTGCAGGCTGCCCTGTGGCGGGGTGATGAGAAGAAGCTGTGTGCTCTGCAGCAGAAGCTGTCCGGCCTGGTGAGGGAGAAGGAGCAGCTGCAGGCGGAGCAGCGGCGCGGCATCGTGGCCCGCAGCAAGCTGGAGGCGCTGTGCAGGGAGCTGCACACACACAACAACACACTCAAGGTACATGGGGGGGGGGGGGAGAAACCCTACAGAAACCCTACAGAAACCCTACAGAAACCCTACAGAAACCCTAACCCTCCACCATACTTAAGTGTCACTGAGCAAGACACGGAGGGTCTGTGTTTGTGGGGGACAATATCACATGTTAGTGGTCGTCCTTCTGTATGAACTCCCATTACTTTTACTTTCCTGGACAACAGTGTGTTTGTAATGGTGACCTCATGCTGCACCGAGGTGAAAATAAAAATTCACAGATGGTATGAAAAGTTTTAAAGTGAAACATGTTGACATTTTTTATGTCATACCCCCTTTTATTTGTGAAACAGCAGGTACCTGTGTGTTGTTGTTTTGATGTTGTGGTTTTTATTGTTTCACAGTTTTTGGGTTGTTGTTTTTTTATATTTGTGGAGGGCAGTTTTTGATGGTTGGATTTTGGTGTGAGTGTGCATTTTGTTAGAACCTTTTGATGTCTTTCTTTCCCCCATGGATGGTTGGAGAACTTTCTTTCATTTGTTGTTTCTTTGACTTGGACCATTTCATGTGTTCTTTGGAAACCAGAAGTATCAGGTACCTTTGTGTCATATGATGCAATGTCATTGATAACCCGTTGATTCCCTCTTTGATCACTCACCTTGCTGCTGGTCTCTGGTGGGATTTGATCCCAGACCTGCAGGCCACATCTGACTCCAGAGGCGAAGATCTTAACCTCTACACTATCTGTCTATCCAGGAATGAAGGAGCGATGTTTTAGTGACACAAAGTGCCAAAGTGAAAGTCAAGAACTTATTTAGTAGTAATCTGTAGAAAATGAAAACGCAAATGCTGCTTTTTTTACGCAGCATATATTCGTAGATGCAAGATGCCGTATATAGGCCTACAGTTTCACTTCATATTTAATGGAATCATTTCAATTAGCATTTTGATAGGATTTCATGGGATCAAGAGGGGCCTGCAGCAACTTGCCCTGATGGCTCAGTCAACTAGAGCGCTGTCCATGTAACTCTAACGTCCCGGGTTCAATTACTGCGTGGGACGTTGGGATGTTGCATGTTGTCCCCCTTTCCTCCCTGCACCTCTACAGCAGGCCAAGTTTCTGTTATAAAATTTTGTTGTGAAGTTGAAAAGATTTCATTTCATTTCATTCATTCATTTCAAAACTTTTTCTGTATTTTCAAAATACAAATTACATACATTTTATTGAAATACACATATTTAGTAATGTAAACTTTATTTTGAAATTTGATGAAGAAGTTGTCTTGACATATTTTGGTTTTGGTTCTAGTCGTGGTCTAGAAGGATATTATGCTAATGGTTGTTTCATCTATTATTTGTTTTATCTATTTTTCTATCAGTTTTGTCTGTCAGGATGCTGTGGCTCTGACACTAATCACTTTTAGTTGCTTATAATGTTGGTGATCTAGGAATTGAAACTTATTCTTTTACCTTCCTGTTGCACTTATTGTAAATCACTCTGGATAAGAATGTCAGCTAAATAATTAAAATATGTCAGGAGAAAGGACAAGCTATCACTTCTCTCTTTCACACTGCTCTAACATTATTCTCCCCTTTTCTTTTACCCTCCCTCCCTCCTTGTCCTCCCTCTCTCCCTCCTTGTCCTCCCTCCCTCCCTCCTTGTCCTCTCTCCCTCCTTGTCCTCTCTCTCTCCCTCCTTGTCCTCCCTCTCTCCCTCCTTGTCCTCCCTCTCTCCCTCCTTGTCCTCCCTCCCCGTCCTCCCTCTCTCCCTCCTTGTCCTCCCTCCCTCCCTCCTTGTCCTCCCTCTCTCCCTCCTTGTCCTCCCTCCCTCCCTCCTTGTCCTCCCTCCCTCCTTGTCCTCCCTCTCTCCCTCCTCTCTCCCTCCTTGTCCTCCCTCTCTCCCTCCTTGTCCTCCCTCCCTCCCTCCTTGTCCTCCCTCTCTCCCTCCTTGTCCTCCTTGTCCTCCCTCCCTCCCTTCTTGTCCTCCCTCTCTCCCTCCTTGTCCTCCCTCCCTCCTTGTCCTCCCTCTCTCCCTCCTTGTCCTCCCTCCCTCCCTCCTTGTCCTCCCTCCCTCCCTCCCTCCCTCCCTCCTTGTCCTCCCTCCCTCCCTCCTTGTCCTCCCTCCCCCCCTCCTTGTCCTCGCTCCCCAGGAGGAGACGCTGCAGCGCTGCAGGGAGGATGAGGAGAAGAGGAAGGAGATCTCCAATCACTTCCAGCGGACGCTGACCGACATCCAGGCTCAGATCGAGCAGCACAACAACCGCAACACCAAGCTGTGCCAGGAGAACGCCAACCTGGCCGACAAGCTGGAGAGCCTCATGAACCAGTACGAGCTGAAAGAGGAGGTGAGGGGGGGTCAGAGGTCAGAGGTCGGAGTTAGAGACTTTATTGTCCCAAATGGGAAATGTGGTTTGCAGCAAGGCATATAATACAATGTACTCAGAATTAGGGTTTGACCGATATGGGGTTTTGAATGCCAATACCATTACCTACCAATATGTTTGGTTTGAAGCTGCCGATATTTTGTGCCGATATTCCAAATCTTAAAACCATTTTCATGGCAGAAAATCGCAACAAAAATACGAAAATTCAGCGTTTTCCCCAGAATTTTACACACAATTCACGATACACAATTCTGTTGTCTAAATTGATAATAACAAGCACATTTAGTACGAAACACTTTAAGAAATATTACTTGTACATTTCACCTACCATTACCCTGCAGTTCAATGCTTTGAACATCAATTTGACTATTTAACACGTGATTTTTACATATGTAAGCTATATCGTGATATATATTGATATCAGAAAAAAATCCTTATGATTGTCGTGATATTGTTTTCAACCCTATCACCCAGCCTTAGTTCAGATTCATTCGTGTCAGTAGTATTTATTGCACTGTCTCTATATTATGTACATTACCTTTATTTTATTTTAGTAACTATTTCGTCCGCCAATTGCTGTTGTGGCACCTGAATTTCCCCAAGGAGATCAATAAAGTGCTATCTTATCTTATCTTATCTTATCTTATCTTATCTTATCTTATCTGCGTTTGGATTTTCTCTGCAGAGTCTGGAGAAGATCAACAAGCACCGCGACCTGCAGCAGAAACTGGCTGAAGCCAAGCTGGAGCAGGCCAACGCTCTGCTGGCCGAGGCCGAGGAGAAACACAAGAGGGAGAAGGAATACGTGAGTTCTCATGCTGCTTGTGAACAGTTTCGCTCCAAAATGAGAGATCCACCGTTTGAAAAAGAAAGTGACACCTATTCTGCTAACAAAATTACTTATATATTACTTATTGTTACACTTAGTGCACTGGAAACACAAAGCAGGATACTGTTTTGATTGGATAAAAAAAGGTTTATTTTAATCTATTCAATCTACAATAATGGTGCTCTGTAACATGCCCCTCTATATAGATTACAACAAGGATATATTAAAGAGATCTCCATCATTAGAAAAAAGTGACAGCTACTCTGACAAAATGAGTAATGCCGCAAAGTTAAAACAATCATGGTACTTCTTAAAGGTTAATCGGTAAGTTAAGACCTTGTTGAAACCAATGAACCAAAAATGAAACCACTTTAACAGACTGGATCCTCTACATTTTAGAGATACTGAATGATGTATTTAAGGTAATGCTTTTTGTTTTTTGTTTTTTTTTTATCCTAAAATAGATATATGCCATTTTGGAAATGATCAGCTCAGTGTAAACTGACTGCTTGTAACCCAGAATTATTTGACACTGCTAACATTTTATTGCAGTTATCATTTTATATGCATGATTGTTTATGCTGATTGGCCAATATTAAGGTAAATCATTACCAATTACTATTAAATTTACAAGTTTTGTATTTATAACCATTCCTGATCATTCATGATTGGTCATCAATAGTTTTTTCTACTTTTCTAATTTTATATTTGTTCATATTCATTTCCGGTTATCTCATTGATCTATCATCTCATTTTATTCGTTGTTTTTAATGTATTTTGCTATTTGCTTGTATTTGCTTCATATGTAACTGACTGTAAAGCACTTCATAACTTGTGAAAATGTATTATATACATGGTTATAAACAATAATTGATACTATTACTTTTGATATATTATCATTCATGTTAATATTATTTAGCAGTGGCAGTAGAAGCACTAGTAGTATATTCTCAGTATAATTATTAATCCATTTTTAACTGTCCTTGATGTGTTTGTATCAACGCCCCCCAGATTGATTCTGTACTGTCTCTGTTGCCTAGTTGCTTAGGGAGGCTATTGACAAAACAAAGAAATGCTTCGCTATGAAGGAGCAGGAGCTGGCCATGAAGAAGAAGGTAATGAAACTGTTTTCATCTCTCTCTGGTTGACGCGCCGTGTGTTTCTGTTCTGTTCTAACCAGTTACTGGTACAGGCTGCAGAGTGGAAACTGCAGGCTCAGCAACTCAGAGAGCAAGGGACTGTCATGCAGGCACAGGTGAATATTAACTTACAAACTAACATGCTGGCAAAAAGAAGGTGAACACAATCTCTCACATGTTCACAGCAGTAGGACGTATTCTGTCTTGCAGGCTCAGTGAATACTGTCGTAGAAACTTGCCATGCTTACAGAGAGAACAGTGGACACAGTCTCTTCCACATGCATTCTGCCCTGTAACACGGACGAATGTAACCAGCCTTAAAGGGGCAAAAATACGATTTTTACTGTCCCATAGCACAAAACGACCACAATATATCTGCAGAGGTTGATAGGGTTGCTGATCAATGCCAATGACTGATCGATTACTGAGATGCTGAGATTTCTAGTTTCCAAAACCCACTGTGTCAGAGACTTATGTAGGAGGAGATCAGCTCTATCAATGTTGTTGCAATTGCTACTGGTCGCCAACAGAGGGCGATAGAGGTAATTACTTTGTGCCCCTTTAAAAAACAGTGAACACTCTGTTATCATTTCACAGCTAGTAGGATATACTCTGTCTTGTACTAAAGAGGATTAAGGCCACATGAAAAATGTGAAATTTGAGTTTCTGAGATTAATGTCAGTATTCTGAGAATAAAGTCACAATTCTGATTTTAAAGTCACAATTCAAAGTCACAATTCTGAGTTTTAAGTCACAACTCAATACATTTTTCACATGTGGTCCTAATCGTCTTGTAACCTCAGGTGAATGTTGATTTACAAACTAACAAGCTGACAAAAAGAACAGCAATTTCTTACAGGTTCATAGCTAGTGGGATGTATTCTGTCATGTAGCATGGATGAATGTTCATTTACAAACTACCATGCTGACAAAAACAACAGTAATATAACAGAAATGCAACATCACACAGGTCATACGGTCGATGCATTTCCACAGAACTTGACAGTACCGTGAGAGCACACAGTTTTAGCATTTTTAGCATTTGTAGCGTGTTAGCGCTGACCCACACAGGACCGCTGTCTCTCACAGGTTCATATCTCGAAATAAGAACCGAAATATTCAGTTTTACAAGCTCTGGTGAATGTTGATTTACAAGCGGCCACCCTGAAGAAAAGAACAGAGAACACCATGTTACAGTGTTCATAGCTAGTAGCATGTATGCTAGCTTGTAGCATACATGTTGAACCAGCCAAATAAACTGATGGCTGCAGACAAACTTACCGCCCTCTGCCAAATTTGACCAGAATGTGGCAGAGGTTCCTTCATGTGTCTGCGTAGGGTTTATTCTGTCTTGTAGCACGGCTGAATATGGATTTACAAACAAAAAACACGACAAAAAGAGCAGTGAACACTTTCTTACTGGTTCATTGTCTGTTATTGATTGTCGAGATGATCGACTGCTGTTGCTCTGAGAGCTTGAAATGAAAATTAGGTAGGACTGCCTCGTTTGTAATGGTAAATGTAAAACCATACAAGGATGAATGATAAATTGCCTCTGGCAGTGTATATGGTTCATAATTAATGGCTGATACGATTTGTAATTCATCACTTGGAAGCCCGGTCATTATTCCATACCTTATGTTTTCCCAGATCTCCGCCCAGCTAAATCATTCCCCAAAATACTATTTTTTGCTCCTGTCTACTTACAACCATGTGTCTGTATATAGTATGTTTTTCAGGAATATGGGAAAGATTGTTTTTGTCTCATTGAATAGCCATATCTTTTTGAAATTATACAATGTTTTTTTTCACAGGTTATAACTCCCAAAAGGTCACTCAACCCAGAAATGACCACATAAAGCTTAAATTCAAGTAAAAAAAAAAAAACAAACAAACAAAGGCAGCAGCATAGTAACAGTCGCTTCAGGCCTCCAGAATAGTGGTCATGGTCAGGTTCACTACAGAGCTTTGGCTTCTTTACAATCCAGCTAACTGACAGTCAGCTGTCATTCAGGATCAGGATCACTTTATTCTCCAAATATAATAAATGTATAGGATTTTGCCTTGGTGACATTAGTGCTGGAACATTTTGACAATAACAGGGACAACAGAACCTCACATACAGTGCAAAGAAACTGTATGCAGTAAAATATGACGCTTCATATGGACAGGAGACTATACTGTACATATCACTCTACTTTCAGAACTCTATTTCTATATACATTCAGGCAACATGGCATATAATAGGTTGCAACTGTAGACTGGTAATCCAATGTACCATCATATAGGCAATTGACTAATCAATGCTTGCAAGTTTGAGGACTATTACTTATATGGGTTGAAAATGTAGATTATTTGTAGCGCTGGGGAAAAACATCAATAAAATGACCTATTTTTAAAGTTTTAAGTCAGGGAAAAGTCGAGTCAACATCCTATAGGCCCTTTTCACGTCGTCATGGTAACAACTTCCATATTGAGAAACCAGTGCAACACACCCTCCTGTGTCAACTTTTGTTTTTGCGACTTATTGACAAACCAATCCAATAGAGACAACAAAAGCAACAAAATTGTAATGGTTACTAGCACTAGATACATAATGTAATAACGTTATGCAAATGAGGTGATGACTGCCAATTGGACAAGGAGAAACTGAAGCTAAAAACTCGCCTTCATAATCGAAGAGGGAACGTTAGGCGAAGAACTTGTAGCCTTTCTTTAGTTCAGATCCGGGAGTCAACAAAAATAGTCTTTGTACTTCACCAGTGTTAACTTTGGGCAGGTTGTGGAGCGATTTACGTTGGTGAATTTCTCAACGCGTAAGCTGTTACCATGACGACGTGAAAACGGCCTGTAGTGGCTGAGACCAAGACAAGTCTGAGTCAAAACAGGCAGGAGACCAAGACGTCTGAAAAGTTTTGGAGACCGGACTCATGTGCTTCAGCCTTGCCAACCTTCAGCAGCCGATATCTAGCAGCATTTGGCTGGTGGCTGCGGTTTCATTTCCACCCTGGCAGCAACACAGAGTCAAAACATTCCAGCATACTGTCCTCTCTCTTGAATCCAGAGATGTAAAGGCTGGCTGTAGCATAAACCGGATTTGAGAAATTGGCTCACAGCTCTGCCTGACTGTCTGTCTCTCCGTCTGTCTGTCTGTGGTTCAGTCTAACCGTCTGTCTTCCTGTCTGTCCACAGTTGACCCTCTACTCTCAGAAGTTTGATGAGTTTCAGGCGACACTGGCCAAGAGCAACGACATCTACGTCAGCTTCAAACAGGAGATGGATAAGGTAGGTGGTGACCACTGATATGTCGTTGTGTACTGTGGATATAAATAATGCATCCAGGCACCTGCATTAACTGGCTGTCATGCTGCCAGTCTGTCTACATGTCTGTCAGCTGTTTCAGCGTCTGTGGAAAGCCCAGACAGCCAAATATGTAAAAGTCCACATGGTTAATTATGGAGACAGGATAATGATTATCATGACAGGCAAACAAAAACACACAATACAAGCTTAGATTTTGTTCAGTGACCTTGTGTTTCTTGTGTTTTTATATTTTTAACTACTTTTCTTTTCAGTGTTTCTAAATTTTTATCCTGTTTTTATAGTTTTTGCTCTTGTTTTTATACATTTATGTAAAGCACTTTGTAAACTGTCTTTATATAAATGATAAACAAGGTTTATTATTATTGTTGTTGATAAAAATAATACTACTAATAATAACAACAACATGGTTTTGATTAGATTCTACAACCAGAAGATGAGTTTGAACCCCACTTGCATGTTTTTTGCCCTTATTTCCACCTCTCTATTTATATCTATAAATATAATTAAAACCTTTATTGTTCATCTGTAACTTCTACTATAATGTCCTAATGTACTATCATATTTTTGATCATATTCACTTACATTGTACATCATAAACTGGTATGTTGTCTGTCTGCAACTTTTGCTGCTTTCTTGGCCAGATCAACAGGATGTGTCATTTTGAACACATCCATGTTTCTAGTATCTCACACACACACACACACACACACACACACATTAGCAGGACAAAAACAATGTACGTTAAGAAGGGATTTCAGATGTTGTCGGTGCAGCCTTTTAACTGTCACCATTTCTGCCCCTTAGATGACACAGAAGATGAAGAAATTGGAGAAAGAGTCCAACGTGTGGAAGACGAGGTTCGAGAGCTGCAACAAGGCTCTGGCTGATATGATTGAAGAGGTACGGATGTGTAGGTGCAATACACACAGTAGTGTAGGTGCACTGCAGATAAATATAGGTCTGATCAGTGTAAAGAATAGATGTGGAGGACAGAGGGTGGTTATTAGATTCTGGCTGAGTCTTCTGAAGGTGTTTTGGGTCTAATTCAACCAAAAATCTTTCGTTTGGTTTTCCTCTATTTTTACCTTTTCCTCTACTGTAACATTCAAGCTAGATTTCTCCATAAGGGGCACAAGGAACAGTTTCATCATATTTTGTGTATTGGCAAACGTAAAATGTAAAATGCAAATCCAAGTTAGTACCGTTTGTAGTAAAACCACCAGATTCTGCCAACAAACATTTTTATAAATACTTTTTTATCATTTGTTTTTTCTGCTTTTGTGCCAAATGGATGGGGTTTGTCACATAGGACAATACATGGAGTGGCAGAAAGTTTGGAGAATTTATTTTTTTTTTTTTTGAGATTGATACCTTCCCTGACACTGGCCTGCATTGTCCTGATGTGGTAAACTCCATCCATCTGATACTCTAAGTAGGTTAAAAGAAGTGATGAGAATGATACGCGAATACTCTTTAGCCTAGATCTGGTTGCTGATATTTCACTTTGTTTCTCACTTTCTTGCTCCACATTCTGGTTTCCTCCCTCCTCCTCCTCCTCCTCCTCCTCCTCCTCTTCCTCCTCCTCCTCCAGAGAGCCGAGAAAGGCAAAGAGTTTGAGCTGTTCGTCTTGAAGATTCAGAAGCTGGAGCATCTGTGCCGCTCACTGCAGGACGAGAGGAAAGGCCTCTACGACAAGATTAAGGAAGTCCGCTTTTCCAACTCCAGTCTCTCGTCAAAGCCCGCCGCCGCCGCCACCGATCCCCCAGCCCAGGATGAGTCCTCCGTCCCTGAAGCTGCTCCCGCATCTTCCCTCCTGACCCCGGAGGAGGTCCAGGAGCTCCAGGAGATCCAGAAGGAGGACCCGGTGCTGACGGAGGACATGGCCCGCCTGAAGGCAGAGCAGGCCAGGCTGCAGGAGTTCGCCGCCTCCCTGCTGGCCCCCTCCGCCGACAACGACGACGATGAGGATGATGATGTAGACGCTGAAGAAGATGGAGTGGCCTCAGCGTTAATCCAGTTCAGAACCCAAACTCAGGTCGCAGAGAAGCCTTCAAAGCCGGTTCCAGTTCCTCAGGAGGTGGAGACCAAGCAAGCTGTGGAGGTAGAATCGATGTCAGCAGAACCAGTTCTCCCAGAACCAGTTAAAGTGGAGGAGGTCCAGAAGCCAGCTGGATCCACACCGGCGGCACCAACACACGAAGAGAAGACCCAGCTGCCCTCTGAACCGCTACCAGAGCAAAAGAAAGTCGAGAGCAATCAACCGACAGACCCAAAACCAGAAGCGGCAGAGGGCAAGGTACTGGCCGAGGTCAGTGAAGCGCAGCAGCCCAAACCAGTGGCACCAGTGCAAGGCGACAGGACTCAGCAACAGCCTTCTGAACCAGTACCGACACCAGAGCCAAAGAAGGTCGAGACCAATCAACCAAAAGACCCAAAATCAGAAGCGGCAGAGGGCAAGGCACTGACCGAGGTTAGTGAGGCGCAGCAGCCCAAACCAGTGGCACCAGTGCAAGACAAGAAGGCCCCGCAGCAGCCTTCTGAACCAGAACCGGCACCAAAGCAAGCGCCAACCGCGTCAGAGTCGTCGGCCACGCCCTCCGAAAGCAGCGCCACGCCCAAAACAACAGCGCCCAAAACAACGGCGCCCAAAACAACAGCGCCCTCCAACGGCGACTCCTCCAAGAAGCAGGCATCGAAGAAGAAGAAGAAGAACGCCAAGAAAGCGAGCTAAGCTTTAGGGCGTGGAGAGGGTGTGTGAGTGCCTGATGGGACGGAGAGGGGAGGTCGGCGGGGTCGTGTGTGTGTGTGCGTGTGTGTGTGGTGTTATTTGGGGATAGTGTGTGTGTGTGTTTGAAATCATACCTTGTGCCTTTTGTAAGGGTTAAAAGCTCGGTTTGTCTCAACTGGTGCAACTGGAGTGGTGGTTTTGTCAAGGGTCAACACCAGGTGAAGACAGACAGATAAACCAACTGTATTTTACAGTTTTCAAATACTATAAAGGCCTAAATGACCAGTTAGAATGATCTAACGGAGAAAACGAAAGGCGTAACTGAAGATTAAGAATGTCTAAATGAGTGATAGATAAAACACGATAGTAATCTTTAAAGCCAGTAAATAATCTTTATAGCCAGAAATATTTAGCTTTAGCAAAAGGGCCACATGATGAATAGGTTTTGCCTTATGCAAAAAAAAAAAAAAAAAAAAGAAATGCATACACCAAAAAAAATAATAAATCCACGGTTGGCATTTACACCAATCAAAATGCTGTGTCTTTTTTTCCACCAGAAATCACAATGCACTGCTACAACTCAAATAAAAGTGATTTTTTGGACAAAGCTTGTGTGCTTTTGTGTCTGAAACTTTGTGACATCTGATATCATCCCAGATTTTTATAGCACATATATCATAGCCTACCTCTCTCTGTCTCTTGCTTTCTTTCTCTCTTTGTCTTTCTCATACACACACACACACACACACACGGGTGACAGTGTGTGTAATGTAATATAATGTAAATGTATGACAGAGACACAGTTTGGAATTGAAGCATAGCACCTCCAGCAACACTAAAATGACCCGACAGACTAATATTGTATACATTATATAAATGTATACACAATATAATATACCTTTACTTCATAGATTTGAAGAAATATTTTCCCTTTGCCAACCATTTTCATGATGCAGTACAATATAATGCCCAGTAGATGGAGCTATTTTACCTCTACAGGTGAAGGATTGTACACCTGTCTGTTGCCATGTATCATAATGTAATACAACTCTACAGCCACTAGATGGGGTCGATGTTGTTCATATCACATCTGCACTGTGTGAGAGTTGTTTCCAACATTTTCACAACTGTGATATTTAACTTTTTTTAGCATTCCAAGGGCATTTTTGGACAGAGATCTTCCATTCATTTCTAATGGGAGATTACTTGTGTTCTGCCTCTTAGTTTTCCTGGTCACCAAACTCAGAAAAATGACTTCCAAGTCTATCTACAACCCCAACAAAAGTATTGCTGGTACATAAGTTGATATTGTATTATTTCATAGCATATTTTTCGTTGCTACAAAGTCTAAATCCTATTCATGACCTTTCACTTTCAAAAGACTCAAAAAGTAGTTGGATGTAGTTCTGTTGGATGGATGAAATAAAGGAAATAAGCTGGGGAGATAAGTAGAAAGGATTTATCCCCTCCTAGTCACACACACACACACACACACACACACACACACACACACACATACTGTACACACACACACAAACATAGAAAACCTCAAAAATGAAACAAATAGTATTTGTTATCGCCATGTTTTATGCAGTAAGCAGAAAAAAGATTAGTCTCATAATATTTTAGTATAAGCTAGAGAGAGCTGAGGAGAGAGGTAGAAAGGATAGAGTAGATAGTAGAATAGTAGAATTCTTTTTAAAATTCAAGATAGGAGCATATTAGAACAAGAGGAGGAAGAGATAGGGAGGAGGGGAGGCAGACCTGAAGCATTTGTTGAAGAGTTTTAAGCCTCCGACAGAAGATAGGAGGGACTCTGCAGGGGGCTTTGTGGGTGTTAATGTGTCAGGGTGTATCAAGGAGGGATTTGCGGGAAGACAAATTCAGATTAGACTGTGAAAATTGGATAATTAAGTGGTAATCTTCCTGCTTAAATTATGTTTATCGCGTTGAGGTTCATCAGAAACAGAGCCGCAAACCTTTTCAAGGTCCCAACCAAGGTAGGAAATCACTACCAGCCACTAGCCAAATGCTGGTATCTACTCTACTAGCCACTTTGGCAGGTAACCGCTCCTAATCTAGTCTCAAAATCCTATTTGTCTCGTTACCAAGGGTGGAAAGAGTACTAGAATGTCCTTCTGAAGTGGAAGTACTGTTACTTTGCTGGTATTTTACATAAGTAGAGGTAAAATTACTAATTTACTTAAGTAAAAGTAAAAAGCAGCTCATTTAAAATGTGTAAAAGTATTCAAATTTTATGTTACTTTTTTAGAAAAGAGAACGTTATCTGTGATCTTTTCCATGTGATTCTAAAAGGAGAGAGGACAGAGTTCAAACTAGATTCTTTTAACTGGAAACATTAGAAATGACAAAATAAAGTGCAGAAACAAAGTAAAGCCCGATACTCTTCTCTTCTTTACTGACTGTCTGTTCCCTGTGAATCGCTCTACAATTGGCCAATTTATAATGGTCCAGTTACTGGTGCTTATGGAGAGACGTGTCCTTTGTAATGGATGTGATTTCAAATCGCATCCATTACAGAGTAAATGTAGCAAAGTACAATATTTATAAATACAATGTAGCAAAGTACAATACTTCTAAATACAATGTAGCAAAGTACAATACTTCTAAATACAATGTAGCAAAGTACAATAGCGAAGTACAATACTTCAGTAAAAATGTACTTAAGTAAAAGTAAAATTACTCAAAAAAGTACACAAAAAAAGCTACTCAATTACAGTAAGGGGAGTAAATGTAATTAGTTACTTCCACCCCTGCTCATTAGACAATGATTGTAAAATTCATCCACCACTTGACCAGCAGTTTGTTTCCTGCCCTGGATTTGAACCAGCGTGTAAAAAGATACTAGACACTCCTTTATGTCCTTAGGATTGTTATTCAAAAAAGTATCATTACACATTTCATGCT
The DNA here is from genome assembly GCF_048128805.1 of Centroberyx gerrardi. Taxonomy (NCBI): domain Eukaryota; kingdom Metazoa; phylum Chordata; class Actinopteri; order Beryciformes; family Berycidae; genus Centroberyx; species Centroberyx gerrardi. Next base: position 25,620,537 of record NC_136014.1, read on the forward strand.
TTACACATTTCCCCCTGAGAGTGGGAACTCATCCCACGTCCTGTGACTTTATTTTTGTGCCAGAGACTTGTGCCTTCAGGAGATTTGGCTTTATGTGTTTGATTTGCGGTGAAAAGACTTTTTTGTCCCTGAGCCTCATTTACAATCGACTGCAATGTTCCTGTCATCCTTTGGCTCAGTAACATCTAAGTAGTGGGAACACTTCCACTCCGAAAAGGTCAAATCTTCTGCCGTTTCCCATCTGTATGTGCCCACATCAGCCGAGGGGACGATGACTCAGGACGATGGTGGGATATTTTCTGGATAAATCAACTTATTATCTGATATTTAGAGGCAGTTCTAACAAAAACGACAGCTTTGTTAGAGCTATTAAATAATTGAAAAGAAGGCTTATTTTGCCTGATGAATGGAGAAACTGATACATATTTCCTTTTGTTTCTCTGAATCTAATATTTGTTTGTATTTACCTGAGATACCTGTGTGAATATAGACAGTTGGTCTCCCCCCCGCTGCCCTGTTTCTTCTTTCTGCACTGAGTATGAAATTGTCCCGGCAAGACGGGGGGGCGAAAAAGTCTTTTAACCCACACGTTTTGTTGTCCTTTTGTTTAGAAGTGGAGGATGAATCACATATTGTTTGCTGCTTCAAATGGAAGTTCTGTGGCAGTAATGATGAAAGTGCGAGTCAGAAAGAAGTCCCTTTTTTTTTTATATCATTATACTACAAAACATAAAACAATACATCACAAAACAACAATACTGTACAACAACAGCAAGACAATACAACAGTAAAAGGTTTAGTTTAGTAATGTCTTTATAAGAATTCCTCCTCTAACCCAGGACTGTGGCTACAGTAAGAACTCAAAGATTGAAGAAACCACTACAAGCTTATTTATTTGATTGGCAACTGTGATAGTATATTTGATTGATTGATTGATTGATTTTCTTTGCATGCACATAAAGTGCCCAACCCTCATTGTTTTACAAGACACCAAAGTTACAGTTGCAGTGGTCACACATTTCATTTCATTACAAAATTACAGATTATTATACAGCTCAGTCTTAAACAAAATATTCTGCCTTCTCTCCCAAGCTTTGTAAATAAAATCTGCTACAAAAAAAGATTCCCTTCTTGAGGCACATCTCAAGTTTTTCATAATCTTGAGATATACTCTTAATCTCTCCACCCACTCACTGCACTCACACAGAGGTACTCACCAGTCTTGATACTGACAGTTTTCTCATGTCCCTTCGCGGTTTCATTGCCCGTAGAGGGGGAACCTGTGAGTTATTATCCGATTGTTGTGCCAACTTTAAGGGAGGAGAAAGGGAGCTTAAAGGGGCATTCTCCACCCTCAGTCCAAATCTAAAGGAACATTTAGAAAAACAACAAATAAATTTCCGCTTCAATCCACCAAATGCCCCTTCATTTTGGTGGTATGTGGGAGAGAGAAGATCAATCAAGTCCGCCTTAAGGGTCGTGTTAGGGACTCAAACTGTAACTGAAGAAGTCCTTGCCACTGTTCTGGCTGAAATAGAAGGGATTTTAAACTCTAAACCCCATTGGATATGTATCTGCGGATGTAGCTGATCCTGATCCTTTAACCCCAAATCTCCTCCTCATGGGAAGAAGAGATGCCTCCCTCCCTCAGGCAGTATATGCAGGTACTGAGATCCTTGGTGGGAGACGATGGAGACACAGACAGATACAACAACCTCCAAATCCGTGATAAGTGGCAGAAAGACTATTATACTATAAGAGATAGTATAAGTCAAATTGAGATAGTAATTTGTTGCGGTACTTGTTACTAGGAAAAGTAAAAAGTTACTATGACACATTGCCTCCCAACACCATTGCTTCTGTATTTTACTGCTACGCCTCTTCACAGGCAGATTTCCACGCTCATTTAAGAGCGAATATCTTCTGCACACAGATATCTGCATGCTGCATTATCTCTCTGTACAGAAGCCATTGTAGACATCCTACTGCATGATTACTGCATGATTACTGCACTACTGCTGCATTATTGTTTCGCATCTGAGAGGACCTGCTCAGAAAATTCAGATTTTGTGTCTTTTTCAAGTAGGGTTCGATTGATACAGCAGCATTTTTGGATTGAAATAACCAGCATATGCTGATATTTAACAGCTTTATATTGGACCATTTTCATGGCAAAAAATAAAGTATTCAATGTTTCCACAAGAATTGTATTCTTGTCAGGGTCGTAAAGCCTCTAAAACAGAATTTACACCATTATGGGACACTAAAACTATTAAAACAACTACTACTAATAATAGTAATAATAAGAACATTCATGCATGTGGAATCCAGTTAAATTGCTGAATTAGAGTCAATTCAGTTTGAGGGCTTTCCACAGACAACCAGTGTAGTATTGATCAATTCTGCAATAAATATGTAATCAATCAAACTGCATCATATCCATCATATCATATCACATCATATCCTTTGAGAAAAACTAGTCTGCAGTGTGTGTTGCAGCTGGTGGAGGAGCGTGACTGAACAGATGAAGCCAGTTGATGGCTACCGCTGTACATTCACACTCTACCAATCATTTGTATGCAGCTGGAGACGTGTGTATGCACAAGCTGTTATGGAAAACATCGATCTTCATGAGTTTTTTGTCAAATGTACAGTACACTGAATGTAGGAAACATTACAGACACTGAATCAGGTGAATCCAGGCAGAGACGAGTTCGAGAAGGATTTCTAAGCTTTGACACAGTTGAGATGTGGATTATGCAAAATAAGGCTGCAACTCAATATCAGGAAGATGTGCGTAATGTTTTGTACATTCGGTATATGTATGCATGTATGTGTATGACACACGCACAATGACATATTGATGGCAGCCGCCTGCTGTGTTGTATCACATTATGAGAGTTTCAGTGAGAAACTGCACATGGATAATGTGACACATTCTTCACATTCATTCAAGAAACACCCTATCATCTTTAAAATATCGATTAGAGAAACATTGCAGAGGTTTTCCTGAGATGCAGCTGCTGTCTTCCTGCATGCCAGCTGAACTACTGCTGCACTTTTACTCTATCCCTAAGAGGAATTATTGGGAAATATCAAGTTTTGCTTTCTTTTTCATATTTACAAGGAATTGTCTGATGGCTAGATTGCTGAAATAGTTTTGTGTTGCAACATAGTAGTTAAAGGATAAGCAAATTTGGACCTACATATAATTTGTGTCTTACATACTTGTTATTCTTGGACCCACAGACAATATTGGCTCCAGAGTCAGCTGTCGGTTGAAGCAGCGAGCTCCGCTGCCTCTTGCTGCAACAATGAGTCCAAACTGTTTGTCAAAATATCTTCAAAAAAGCCGTTTGTGTACGGTGACCAGACGTCCCGGTTTGTACGGGATTGTCCCGGTTTCAAGATGGGTGTCCCGAGTCCCAACAAATATCTGTAAAACACTAAAATGTCCCGGTTTTCAACATTCACTACCAAATTGTCCCGGTTTTCACCACAATTAAAATAATAATAACAGTATTATACTTGTTTTCAGCGCTTACATAGACGTTTATCATGTTCTGTCCCGCTCATTATTACCTAACCCAATCAAAAAACATAAACAATGCACCATGCGTCTGAATTCAACACTGATTTGTCTGTATGTGTGTCAATCAATCAATGTGTCGTTGTCAAGGCTGTTGCTAGCCTGTGACGCTTGTGGCTCTGTCTGATAGGATCTGTCAGTACGTTTTCAAATAAACTATGTTTTGGTGGATTTTTGGAGACAAAACATCATTTTTTGTTTGCTGAGGCGCTGTCCATGGTGTTGAAAGGTGCAGTCACTAGGTGTGCTAAGCGCTGAAATAACTGTCCCCCATCCTGATGAAAACGCCTATGGTGCGTGCATAAGCGCATACATGTGTGTGTGCATGAACGTGCGGTACACTTAAGGGTCCCGGTTTGGGGGTTTGAAAATGTGGTCACCCTACGTTTGTGGCTCCACAGGAGAGTTGGGAGGAAACGGAAAAGTCACAAAGTACATAAATTACAATTAGCTCTGATTTCATGACACAATTCTGACATTTCCAACACTTTCACTAATCTGGAAATCACAGAACTATTTTTCTCTGCCGCAGCACAGACCGCTGTGGGGTGAAAGGTAGTTCCTGGTGGAGTGATCTAGTTTTGGACGGTTAGGTAGAAGACAATCCGCTGAGTTGAAACGCTGCGGTGCCGCTGCTTTCCGGGCCGTGGAGAGAAATACGTCGGTCGTCTCCATATTGTTTTCACAGACCTCGCTGCTTCAACCGACAGCTGACTCTGGAGCCAATATTGTCTGTGGGTCCAAGTACTGCATATGGTATGGAAGAGAATTATATATAGGTCTAAAATCGCCAAACTTCTCCTTTAAGTTCTTTTTCATAACATTCAAAAATGAATTACCTGCAGCACTAATGCAAGATAAATGCAGGGATATAAACGCATAGAAGGACACTGTATTAAGTACTAATGCAGGATAACAACATAAATGACTGCCACTGCAGTTCATATGAAAAAAGAAACACAAGAGGAGTGAACATTACAGGACCTTTAAGGGATTTAGCCTTAAATCCCAACAACAGAAGCATTCAATGAGAAACTGCACACGGATAATGTAGAGTAGAGGTGCGATGACGGGAATGTACGGCTTTTAAGATGTGAACGAGTGTGTGTGTGTGTGTGTGTGTGTGTATAGGCTACGTATCTCCACAGAACCCCAAGTCTTATACACACTCCTGCCGATCTGCGCGGAGCGTGCCAGACGCCTGCTAAGTTTCTCGTGTGCAGGCGATTAAGCTAAGCCGTGTGCCTTTCAATGCCACGAGCCTGGAAGATGAGGATACAGGAAATTATACAGTAGGTACAGAGAGAGAGAGAGAGAGAGAGAGAGAGACAGGCAGAGAGACAGACAGAGAGACAGACAGAGAAGAGAGAGAGACAAAGAGACTGGAGAGAGAGAGAGAGAAAGCGAACTCTTCTTCTGCCAACTGTGCCTACCTCTCTGTTCACCCACTCACCCACGCTAGGCATTAAAGTGAAGTCTTTATTCCACACACACACACACATGCACAAGCCTGCACACACACACTCTCTCACACACACACATTTGTATTACTGTACTTGTGAGGACCTTCATTGACTACATTCATACCCTAAACATACCCTACTTCTTTTTCCTCAAACAACTTAATAAGCCGGCTGTAAACACGTTTGCGATCTCAGGAAAGTAGTTCCGTAGCACAGAAAATAGTCCCCGGCGTAATGAAGAATTTGTTCCCATTTGAATTTGATTTGGTAATAACTACAACAGCCTGACTTTTCATGGTAACAGTTAGCGATTTTTAAAATGTAAACTATGTCTTTGTGAGCTGTATTTCAAGGTTTTTAGCTTACAATTGGAGCCAATGACTTCCGGGTTGACGGCTAAAAAGGGAACGTGGGAAGTCAGAAAGTAACGGGAGTTAACGCATTGTTGATTTTGTTATTTTCATAGGATTAGTTGACGGTAAGCAATGCATTAAAAAACACCAGCCTTATCCTTTAACCCTTAACCTAAATCCTAATCCTAAATCTGTCAATGAAAACTGTCAAAATGTCCTCACTTTGGAGGATTTTCTTCTTCTTTCTATCCTTGTGAGGACATTTGGTCCCCATAAATATAGAAATACAAGAATGCACTCACACATATACACTCACACATGCCTTTTTTTTTAAACTAAGTCTCATTTGTCATTCCTTCTCTCCTATCTCTGCTATATTTTGTGATAAGAAATTGTATCCACATGTGCTGATGTGGCTTAGAGACAGTAGGATTTTTATTAGGTCCTCGTTGAACTGCAAGTCTGAAAAGCCTGTGGTAGTAACTGTAGGCGGCGTTCACATGGACATTTGGCGTCCGTCAGATTCACATAAAATTCTGCATTGAAACCACCTGGATCTAGTCTATTCTAGTCTGTTCTTTGTTGTGGGCGGGTCTCCAAACCTTTTGAACCAATTTGGACACATTTCATTGGCTGATTAGCTCTGCTAGCTGGATGACGATTACCATCAAACGTTCAACTAGTTTAATCTTTTTTGACGGACTGGGTTGCGATATTTTCACGAACAGCACTGTGTCAATACATGTCATCTGTTACGTTACAGCTAACAGTAATGTTAGCTGTAATATACACTTGTGATGACAGTGATGTTTTTTTCTCACATAATCTGCTGAGACGCTCAGAGCTGACTAGCATGTAACTAGCTAACTAAGCTAGTTTTTACTTGCTTTGTATGGTAAGTGATAGCATGCATAAATTTCTTGATTCCACAAACTAGCCTATATTTGTATCATTTGAGACTTACGCACCTGAGAAGGGTAAATTGTGACATCAAGTAAAGTGCAGTGAGTTAATTATTTGCCACACATACATTGAATTTGCCCTATAACCTGGGTAATTGTCCTTTCACAGTCATTAGAGAAATGTGTGTGTTGTCCAGCCAGATAGACTTGTGAAACACATACAAAAACACACTCCCATTTGTCTGAATGGATTGTCAAATCGTGTGTAGTAACTGAACAGAGTCCCAACACACACACACACACACACACACACACACACACTTCAAAGCAGCATCAACTGCCTCTTTTTTGTTTTCATTTATCTGTTTCTTCTCTTCTATCTCTCCTTTGTTTACTATAACAAAAAATCAATTTTGTGTGCCTTACATTTATTTTCCATACATGTATCGCATTACGGCACAAGACATGGATAAATGTGCGCTCACATTGGACATGGACATGTGTGTGTTGAACTGCAAGATAAGCTCAAGAAACACACATTCACCTCTGTTAGATTCATGGTTTCTGTCTGACAGCCTCCAGAGGAAATCCATATCACACCAGGGGAGAGCTGTGTGTGTGTGTGTGTGTGTGTGCGTGTGTGTGTGGTGTGTGTGTGTGTGTGTGTGTGTGTGTGCCTGGAGCACACAAAGTCTAATGAAGAGGTCTGATTTAGCTTCAAACCTTTAAATCAATAAAACAGCTTTAAATGACATTGTCTATCATTGTTGTCGGTGTGTGTGTGTGTGTGTGTGTGTGTGTGTGTGTGTGTTTGATTTTGTTCTGTTTTATTCTACTGTATGATAGCATTATTCATTTCCAATACATTTATTGTATTTGATTAAAGTGAATAACGGCCCAGACTAGAGTTGAAACTGCTTTTCATTTTCATTTGCTTCTATTGTATTCTATTTTATTCTATTCTATCCCAGTTTTGTTTAGTGTACTCTAGTTCTAATTTATTCTATTCGAGTGTAGTTGAGTTCTAGTCTATTCTCGTCTAATTTTGTCTAGTGTAGTTCTATTCTATTATTGTGTAGTCTATTCTAGTCTAATTCTTTAATTATTATAGTGTAGTCTAGTTTAGTTTTGTCTACTCTAGTTCTAATCTATTCTATTGTATTCTAGTCTAGTCATATTCTGTTCTAGTCTAGTCTGTTCTAGTCTAGTTTTGTCTGGACTATTTGTAATCTAGTCTACATAAATTATATTTTATTACAGTCTATTCTAGTCTAGTTTTTTGTATTTGATTCTACTGTTGTCTAGTATATTGTAGTCTTATTTTGTCTATTATATTCTATTCTAGTGTAGTCAAGTTCTATTCTGTGCTAGTCTGTTGTAGCCTAGTCTTGTCTAGTTTATTGATTTCTATTCTAATCTAGTCAAAATCTAGTCCAGTCCAATCAAGTCTGAGCTCATCTATTCAATTCTCGTCCTGTCTAGTTCTACCACAACCTAGTCTTGTCTACTCTATTGCTGTCTATTTTGTTTCTATTGTAGTCCAGTTTTGCTTAGTCTACTCTAGTTCTAATCTACTCTATTCCAGTGTAGTCGAGTTGTAGTCCATTCTAGTCTAGTTTTGTCCAGTCTAGTTCTATTCTATCAGAACCTAGTCTTGTCTTGTCTATTGTATTCTACTCTACTCTACTCTCTGCCGGTGCAGCTCCTCTCCGGGAGTCCTGTCATTATTGATGCAGTGTGTAATGGTGTCGGCTCTATTGAGCTCTTCACAGCCCAGTGAGCAGCCAATGATGTGCAGCGGGACTGATAGAGACAGTATCTACTGGATCCTGCTGCCTGTAATGAACTGAGAGACTGAGAGAGAGAGAGAGAGAGAGAGAGAGAGAGAGAGAGAGAGAGAGAGAGAGAGAGAGAGAGAGAGATGTATAACCCAGATCTGAGATATTTCCATGTTTGGTTAAAGTAATAATCTGCCATGAAAGAAGAAAAAAGCATCACACACTCTAGCTCCATATGAATAATAGTTTTTAAAAGCTTTCTTCTGGGTGTTACAGATGAGAATGAAACAGCAACATGTATGTTAAGGATCTGTACACCTTACAAATTGATGACCAATCATCCGATCAAAACAATGACATGAATTACAAAGCTCTCATGGCAACACACATAATGATAATGTTTACATTTTACACACTTACAAAACCATTTCCAATAGATAGAGAAACACAGTCAACAAATCAATAAGGTGACAAGGTTTTCAGGTGGCGAATCCAAAAGTGTTCTCCCCTGGAAAGTAAAATATCTGTATTTTCACAGTAATAATTTGCAACATTTTTATAGCGATACGCTTTTCTCCTCTCTGTCACCGATTGCTCTAACATAATATTGATCCAGTTCGTGAAACCATTTGCTGTTCTAAACACCTGCTGTCTGGACTGTTTTCCAAGAAACTCATAATGGTGGAAAATCCCAATAAAGCGTACAGTACAGACAAATTTGTAGAGCAAGTATAGCTGGACCAAATTTCATGTCATGCCAACTTGTGGTGTGGGAGATCAGTGGTTATTTAAACGTTTCATTTTGTCCTGTAATTGCCAATTAGTGTAATTTTGAAAAGGGCAAAGCACAGTGGTGAGACGCATCATTCTCTCAAGTTTAGTCAAAATCCGACCAGCAGTTTGCACAAGGGAACGATCCAGATAGTTGTGGGTGACAATAAGAGCTAAGAAGTGAGGTAGACATGTTTTGGGTTTTTTTTTTCCCAAGAGAATAAAGAACAAATTAGTTGTAGAGTAGGGGAGGAAGATAGAGGAGAGATGATTCATGACATGGGGAAGAAGTTTTCATCCTCTGAAGGAAGACGGGGAGTGACTTTGCTGTTCTGACTCACAGTAAAATTGTCAGTCAATTTTTGTAACACTTTCAGAGTGAGCTTAACACCGACAATACCCATGGTGTCCAGGTGAAGTCGATTGATCGTCGATTGATTTTTGAATATGGAGATTTTGACTTTGCAACTTGGGCAAAAAAATCAAAACCCTACCTGGTCCAAACTGTGAAAAAGGGGCTGATTTATCCCTGGATCCAGTCTCAGCCTTTGGATAACACAGGGTTAAGAAACTGCAGTGTGGAAACCATTAAACTGTAAACCGTCAGTGTAACCAGAACAGACATCCCATGATCTCTTGTCTCGAAGTGTGAAAGAAAATCCTTTCTACTTCCTCAGCTCGAATTTCATCATCCAGCTCTTCTCTCTCATACAAGATCATTCTCGTGTCACAACAATATTTTGCTACGTCTCTTTTGAGGGTGTTGTTACCTTTGCACTGGTTGTTTTTCACGTTAATGATCGACGAATTGAAGCCTTTTCTACTGCCGCACTTGCCGGAAATCGCTCCGGACGAGAGTCAGCTAAATTAAGCTAAATCTTCATTTCGTAGCTGCTACCTATGTGAAACCAGTCAGTGTGAATAATGCTTGCTGCAGGCCTCGCTGGCTGTGGAAGAATACTGCTGATGCACATTCTTCTTACCTGAATGTGCATCACCTTAACTTTGACTTTGAACACTCGCTGCCAAATCGATCGCTTTACTGTACCCACTGGAATTTTGAGAGGGTGATTGCTATAGCCTAGATATATCACACACACTGGTGCTCACACACACACACACACACTCATGCATATCCTCGCACTAACACTTTCTCAATTACCTTATGATTTCATTTTCTGCATCAGGGCCTTTCTTTAATTTAATTTGTTTTCTTCTCCTTGTCATTTTACACATCCTCTTGTACCAGGAACTTTTCTCTCTTGGGTCTTTTTTTTAATTTTTTTTATCTCACCTAAACAAATTAGAAATTTTGTAATATTTCTGTACTTTCTGTCATTGCATTTTACTCCTGTTTATTGTCACTTTGCATGTTTTGTCTCTGTGCAAATATATCCAACTACATTTAACTAAACAGAACTAAGCAAAACTTAAACTTGATACTGTACATGTGACTTTTAGCAGTTGCAGCCCGAGCTGTAAAAGATCGCTTTAGCTCTGGTTACAGCTCATTAGCATAAGATATGGACTTAATGTAGTGTAAATGTGTCCTCCAGGAGCTGCCAAGGTCTTCCATACACTTGATCAAGAAATGGAGGACCTGAATGAAGCATAGAGGATATTGTAGAAGCCTCCTTCATCGATCATCTATCCCGCATTATTACCACTTCTTCTTTGAATGTTATATAGCAGAAACATATCTGTATATTGCAAAACAAAATTCAAACATCAACCAAAGTTACCAGACAGACCTCATAACATCTGATGATCGCAAACTGCAAAACTTCTTCTTTTTTTTAAACAATTCCTCTTGTGGATGGAGCAACGGTGCAGCAGTAGCTCAACAAGCATGCAATAAAACTAAAATTTTCAAAGCCTACATCTCTATTAGACAAGATGTGTGTTCATGCTATTTACAAACCAGTTACATCAACTTGTTCATGCTAATTACACAATTTCAGGGGAGTATGCAAACACAGGCACAGGTTTGACAATAAAAGTGACGTTGAAATAGTGCAGTGGAAAGTAAAGATGTGGAGGCCATGCAAAGAAGTTAAGTTGTCAGTTTCAGGTACAATTTTGCTTATTTAACCATGACCAAAACTTTAACCCTAACCAAAGTTGTTTTAGCTTAACCGTTAACTAATCTTTTAATGTGACTAACAGGTGAAAATGTCACATAATCATTTCATGCTGGTGGAATGTAATCTTCACACAATTCGTTGTCAACAACACTTAATCTGCATTTTTGTATTTACACACTCATTTCACCAAATTTTCTGAGACAATTTTGTGTTGTTTGCTTTTACAAGCACTCACAAGAGATTACATCATTCTGCAGGAATATTGTAATGGCACTAATGCCGCGTTCACGTCAGATGGGAGGAAGCAGAACGACGGGACGACTTCCCATTGCTCCGACTTGGAAGCGTTCCCATGTCGCATCAGAAACCTCAGTCGTCGTTTCACTCTTTCTCTTTACTGTTCGGTACTTTACGATCAACTACTACTACTACTAATACTACTACCTTGTTCTGAATGACTCGGAGGAGCGAAGAAAATGAAAATGGTTTAAACTGATATTGTAAATTGTATTGTAGCCGACCAATGTTTGTTGCTGCATTGACACATTTCCATGTTTTTTACTGTCAGGGCGGAGACATCGGAGCCTTCACGAAGTTCACATATTTCCTAATTGGAGTTGCCACTCGGAAGTTGACCGGAAAAATTCCCATTCGGAAGATAACAATTACGGTAACTAACATATGACAGGAACGCAGCATAAGGCCCTGACCTTTCCACTCCTTACTATTAGCTGCTTGTAATGTTGGTGATCGAGGAATTGAAACTCATTCTACTGTTCCACTCATCGTAAGACACTCTGGATAAATCAGCTAAATCAGTCCCTCCAGAAACTTGCGATTTTGTGATCGCAATAATTAACGCAAATTCAAGAAATCTCCGCAATATTTGCTAGAGCTTGCAGTTTTGCAAAGTTGCCGCAACTTTTCCGCATGAAATGGCCAAATCAACAGACCGCTTGTGATTTGGACCAATTGTTGCATTCGGTGTCGTGGTAACTTACGTCATCGCAGCACGAAGATGAATAAAGCTCACCTGCCAACAAAAATTACTGCCATAGACCGTGCAAAACAAAACAAAAGCTGCAAGAATTGAGGTGAGTGCAAAATTCAAGCTCTTGGAAGAGTTAATAGCTTAAAACGGAGAGTGGGAGAGAATAGGGGGAGGCTGTGTGTGTGTGTGTGTGTGTGTGTGTGTGAGTGAGTGAGTGAGTGAGTGAGTGAGTGAGTGAGTGAGTGAGTGAGAGAGAGAGAGTGAGAGAGAAAAAAAAAATGTCCTTTGCTTGCAATTTTTCCCAATTCCCGCAATTTTACCACAAAAAGAGCACATAAAACCTTGCAAATTGTATCGCAATTTTTGAGAAAAGCCGCAGCAAAATCAAGCATTTTTGGCCGCAGTAATCACAAAAAAACTCTGCGAAATCCTGGTGGGACTGCTAAATACTTAAAATGAAAATATAAATATAAAACCATGACGGTCTATCATGAAAGGGGCAGCAGGGAGGCCTACTGGTTAGAGAGGCTACTCTGTAATGTCCCAGGTTCGATTCCCCTACGACTTCAAGCAACTGCCGCTGCTGAAGTGTCGTTGAGCAAGACGCTGAATCCCTACCAGCTCCGTGGCCTCTGACCTCCCTGTGGAGGAGGGGGGTAGGTGAAAAAAAACAAATTTCCCCCCTCAGGGATCAACAGAGTCAATCGATCACAACAGAGATTCATCGGACACTTTTAGAAAACGACAGCAACCTGAAGGCTTGGTGAACATAAAGGCGCAGGAACAGCGCTCGCTTTTTCCCAAACCAATCTTCAGCTCTAAGAGCGTCTTTGTTCAAATGAAAGGTAATGGATCCAGAGGAGCTGTTGTCAAATCCCTCTGCCAGTGACCTCATCACCCTATTCAAATTCCTAAGCCGCTGTGAAAAGCCTCCATCTCAAACGGCGACGTCAGATTATCTCCACCAGTCACGATCCCAGTAAAAAATGAACAGCGCCACTGCAGCTGTGTAGCGAGGCAGCTGGAGTCTGATGATGAAAGTCTGCGAGGAGAAATTCCCATTATCTAACTATCGAGCGGGAATGTTGGTCATGTCCAATTTTCTGTCAGAACATGTATCCATCTTAATTGCATTTCTTTAAAGGTCCCATATTCTCCACTTCCCAGTGTTTTATTTTGTGTCTTGAGGTCCATTCAAAGCTGTGTGTGTGGTGTCATGAACCAAAAACACTCTCAATCCATTTCTCCACGTTCATTTTCCAGCATCTCTCTGAGCCTTACCAAGAACAGGCCGTTTCTGTCGCCGTGTCTTTAAGGCTCATTAATATTAACGACCCCTCTGTTCCGATTGGCTAACCGTTTCGAGAGTGAAACGTGAGACGCCGCGGCCCGGCGGCTACAGGTAGGGAAAACTCTCCGGTAATAAACAATGACAACCGCTCGACCGCTTTGAAAAAAACACTTTGTTAGTCTATTATTTCTTACAGAAATGATAATGAGCGAACCTTTGTGACGCCACAAAGTTACGGAAGTCCAAACGGCTCGTTTAGAGGCTCGCTTTTCTAATATGGATTGTGTGGATTTAGTTTTGATACTTTCACCATGTTTAGATAGACCATCCAACTCCTTTATCATCACAGAGGCAAGGGGAGTCCTGCTTTACACCATATGGGACCTTTAAGTGTGTTTAAGTTCCACATCATGTGTAGTTGGTGATGTAGTTCATGTTGTGTGTTGTTTTGTCAATTTCCTTTTGAATACTCACAATAACGATGTCATGTAAAATGGATTATTAAAGGGTGCGTCACTTTATAGAATCATATAAACAGCTTAAACACACTACTGTCTTAATCAGAGTATTATTACTATTTTGTGCATGTAAACAAAAAATAGTGTTCTCGCACAAACTCACAGAAACGGCACTTCTGGTTTGTTTTCCTGCCCAGGTAGAACAAGTTTGCATCATTAGCTTAGGTACAACACTAGCTACTTCACTGAGTAAATTCAAGTTAATATACAGATTTTTGGGTTCATTAAACAAGTAAGAAGAAAATGGATGGATTTTGTGAATCAAGATGTTTTTCCAGAAGTGTGCTCGTTACACCACATTAAGTCAAAGCCTTTACAGCCTCTGGGAACAATGGGGATGTAATGGTGTGGCGACAGTCTGGTAAAAGTTTGATTTATCTCACTTGGACGACAGCCTGTGATGCATTACATAGGAGATGGAAATGTATTCCTACATGTGAAACTCACTGATAACAAAACCACAAGCACTGGATGAAATGGAAATCAATTTTTCCTCAAAACAAAGTCATGACCAAGCGGAGCCTTCCTCTCTATCATTCATCAGTAATATATTGTTATTGCAGCAATCACAGTATCAGGAAGCTAACTGTCCACACCAGGGATCAATCAAGCTAGCTAGCTACATGTAGCAACTTCCTTGTTGTTCCTGCAACAGTAAACAAATGAGCAGTGTGCCAAAGTGCCAGGCAGTTTCACTGTTTTGATTGATGTTGACAGCCGACAGTGTCTTCGCCTTTTGTAAACAACTTTTGTATTTAATGCTGTGTTCATGTCATATCAGATTGACTGTAAATACGACCTGCCGACTGGGAAAAACCCTTCACATCGACTTCCTAGTGGTAATTACAAGTAGGATAAATGGGACTTTTCTGCGAGCTCCGATTTCTCCCACTTGGCGTCACGAACTGATGATAAAAATCACAATTATCGGTTATTTTCACAGTAATACAATCAAGTCCACTTAGAAGAAGTGAGTAATGACTGCTGCGCTTCAAGTATGGTTGATTTAAAATTCTTAAATAAAAATTATTTTGAATGTGGGCGTTCCAATGAGTTAAACACGTGAACGCTTCCATGTTGTAGCAACGAGATGTCATTGAATTGTTGCGTTTTTTCCGATATGACACGAACGCGCCATAAATTCTGCACCAAAAATCTAAAAATATGATTAATGATCATTGGTTGGGAGCTGTGAATGTAGAATTGGCTACTCCAGATCTGCACAAAATTAGTTTTGTATTTTGTCTTCATCTAGATAGATAGATAGATAGATAGAAAGATAGATAGATAGATAGCACTCATTTAAAAGGTAATCCATGTAGGAGGTGATTTAAAGCATATATATCATTGTAAAATTGTTTGTGATGATGCACCACTCAGGTCTATAGACTCTGTTATTTGTGCATTTTGTTTTTCTACCGTTCTCTTCCTCTTGTCATTTGCTTTCTGTTGCCCAGCTCACCCTGTGCCTGTTTTTGTCGTCTTGATTCTCTTCATTTCTTTGGAGGGTGAGATATTTTTTATAAGCTTCTCAGGATGTCTTTGTCCCATTGCATTGTTTGTTTCTTTTTTCTTCTCTCTCTTTATTCCCGTGTTTTAAAAGAGGTTTTATCTTTGGGATGGATATGTGCAATTAAACTAAAACCTGAAACCCCTGTGAGCTGCCTTTGAGTTATTTAACCATCATACATCATCCTTTTTACTGTATTTATTATGGAGCAATACTTTTTCAACCTATTAAGCCCCAAACAATGCTTTGGGGAAGTGCTGTTGCTGTGTGACTATTGTAATCGTGTTTTGAAGTGAGGCGTTTCTTTGCTAAACGCTGAAAGAGTTTTAGGTTCTAGCACTTAGACCTCTGAAAACTCGCCGACTAAAAGCACAGCGGGCTCTCAACAGCAGCCGACACCCTTTCCTTTGAAAATCATGAGAGAAGCCGGCGCTGGAAGGAAAGGTTCCCAGCAGACACGCAGAATTAAAACCGCTGACTCTCCTCATCAAAGACAAAGCACTCTGAATCCCTTGGGACAGAATATCAATATCAAACAACAACTTGTCCTGTGCACATTCGTAGCTCTTCCATGCGAGCAACATGCAGGAAAACAATGGTGATAAAAGTGTAGGTTTACACACTTAAATTTCTCATAAAATTTATCTTAAAGTTCTCAGTAAATGTTCATTTCAAATGTTTATCCTTACATTATGACAACCTGAAAAGTGATACAAGTCTGTATCTGAATGATTACGTGTGCAGCAAACCTACAATTGTTATAAAATGCAGGGCAACTCAGGTACAGTATATGAAGTACAGTATTACAGTACTAATCCCAAAATTAGTTTCACAGCTGCTGCAAAACTGAAATCACTGTCTGTTCTGCTGATGATCCAGAATGAAGGCGGTCTGTTGGTGTTTCTGTCTGAAGCTGAGCCAAATTCATTTTCATTTTACTGAAAAGATAAAAGCTATAGGTGCCAACTGCCCCCTCTGGTTTTCTCTCTCTCTCTCTCTCTCTCTCTGTCACTCACTCTCTTTTTCTCTCTCTTCGTTCTCTCCTTTAAACTCTCCCCTCTTCCTCCTGTTCCTCCCAACAAATGAGTTTCAGTCACTCCCGTCTCTGGAAATGGCCTGGCTATCAGCAACCCGAGTCCCTGCAAATTGTACCATGATGGGCATGTGTGTGAGCGTGAGTGTGTGTGTGTGTGTGTGTGTGTGTCCTATAGTCCTACCGAAGCATTTGAAAGGCACTTTGGGATGGATTTTGCAGCGGTGAAGTGCTGAGTGGACGTTAGCAGGAGAAACGACGGTGAACAGAACAGATTACTCCTCTTCCTCACTTCCCCCTCCAGCTCGCTCCATCCCTCCTCCCACAGCACCAGGCCGAGGTGAAATAGTTACCTGAGGGTGTGGAGATGAACTGTGCACATGCAGCGCTGATCTTCTCTATTATGGCAGCACCCATGAGCAAGGCAGTAGATCCAGTAGAGATGCTGGTCAGTGGGTCAGTGGGCGCCCAGATGGGAAAGTGTGGAACTGTGTGAATGTGAAACTAGTTTTACTGAAAAAGAGCGTGGAGCTCAGTCAACTTTCCTGGATAAATAAATGTAAATAAGTGAAAACTACAACCTGGTCTCACACAAATATGTTCAATTCCCAGCTTGTACGAGGCAAATTTCAATTTTTAACGAAGGTTTTCCTTATTTCACCGTGACCAAAGCTTTTCCCAAACCTTAACCAAGTTGTTTTACTTGTCTAAACTTAACCGTTAGCCAACCTTTAGCTGAAAATGGCAGTCATTCCTATGTTCCCAGGGTCCTATGTTCCCCAGATTTATATGGCACATAATGGGAATATGACAAAGGGTCCTATGTTCCCCAGTTCTAGGGTTAGGGTTAGAGACCTTCAAAATCAAATAAAATGATAACCATTGGTTTTGATGTGTTTATATAGTTGTTTTGAAGCCTTGTTCCAATGAAAAAAACTGGACTATTTTAACTTGAAACAGGTCAAATTTGACCCGAACACAATAGGAGGGTTAATGTGTGTTAACAGAATATAATATAATATATAGGACCCTGGGAACATAGATACACTCCCTGAAAATGTCATGTCCAATTCGTGTTATTGTCACAGAATCCGATTCATGGTGGAGGAACATCATTTTCACATAATTTGTGTCCACAGCATGTAAATCTGTATTTCAGAGTTTGTGCTCATTTCACAACTTTTTCTGAAATCACGTTGGAAAACTAGCCAGCAGTGTCTTGACTTAACAAGCCGTCTAGATGGACAACAAAAGCAACAAAAGGCTACAACTGGCAGCAACCAAGCTGAACACTTACAGGCAAATTGTGGGAATGAAAATATAACTATGCAACCTAAAAACCCTAAAACTTAACAAACATTACTGCTAGCATGTGCTTAGCAAGGCCTTCTACGCTAACATTACATCCTCGATGGATTACGCCACTTATAACAAAAAACTCCAACAGACAATATGAAAAACCTAAATCTAATCTAATGTTGTCAAATGACACAACTTACCTTATCAGGGAACCAAGGAACTTCAAATGAATCCGATACGGAGTCATTCCTATGTTCCCAGGGTCCTATGTTCCCCAGATTTATATGGCACATAATGGGAACATGACAAAGGGTCCTATGTTCCCAGGGTCCTATATTCCAAGGTCCTATGTTCCCAGGGTCCTATGTTCCCAGGGTCCTATATTCCAAGGTCCTATGTTCCCAGGGTCCTATATTCCAAGGTCCTATGTTACCAGGGTCCTATATTCCCCAGCTCTATATAGCACATAATGGGAACCTGAAAAAGATGTTCCCCAGCTCTGTATTTGCTTAATATGGTTAGTTAGGGTTAGGGTTAAACATAGGACCCTGGGAACATAGGACCCTGGGAGAGCACATATGTAGAACTGGGGAACATAGGACCCTGGGAACATAGATATGCTCCCTCCTCTACTAGCTAGCCAAACATTTCCACGCAAGCAATTTGAACTGGACAGAGTTTGTGAAACTGGAAAATCAATCATCCAGAGCAGCTGCAGTGGAAACTAGTGGCAGCAGGAACTTGGGAATGCGTTGCTGAACAAGAGCATTTTTTGCTCGGTCAGCTTTCCCTTGATGCTGTCCTGTTTAGTTTTTCTAATTCTAATAAAAGCCTTAATGTGAAATAAACCAACGTCTTCCAGAACGTTCCTCGACTCTCGGTGTCTCTGTTGTTGACCCGCGGCTCTCCAAGAGCAAACACACATTTTCACATCAAAGTGTCTCATTTTAGGACGTTTCTCTTACATTTACAGAATGAATTTACCCGTCTCTATTCATCACGTCGGCCTGGCTGTGGAGACAAAACAACAAACTGAGCTCGCAAACAAAAGGTTGCAGAAAACAAGGCTGTAGCGTTGTTGTTTTCCCCCGGAGGACGATAATGATCTCTGCCATAATGATGAAACGTTCAGCTTCATAGAGCGAGAACGCCCTCTCTTCTGTACACAACTATCTGATGCTGACATCTGGGAGGAGATATGACACACACCTGCACACACACACACACACACAAAAACACACACACACACACGGATACAGAGATACATACACATCCATACAAATCCCGCAGACACACACACCTAAGAGTACACAAAAATACAGACGCACACATCCACTGACACACGAACCGTGCACACACACACACACAAACAAGAATAGACAGGGGCACACACATGCACTTATACACATGCAGCAAAGTATACATGCACACACACAAGCACACAAAAACTACATAGAGACATACACATGCACTCACACACACACACACACACACACACACACACACACACGCGTGAACACTCCAAAATGTACTCACACACACACACAAATGCTTGTACCAACAAAAACACACAGCCATACAAGCACATACACGTCTCACTCTCTTTCACACACACACACACACAAATGCTTGTACCAACAAAAACACACAGCCATACAAGCACATGCACGTCTCACTCTCTTTCACACACACACACACACACACACACACACACACAAACACACATAAACAAACACAGACACATGCATGCACACACCCAGAAATATGCACCTATACACACTTACAAATGCACACAATCCCTCTCTCTCTCTCTCTCTCTCTCTCTCTCACACACACACACACACACACAGGCAAGGTAATGATCCCTAGCATAAATACAATCATCTCATCATCTCCAGTGTGGATCTTTGCCTCAACATGTTCATGTGCAGTGAACCTCTTCAGTGCTGATAGTAATTTGATGGAAGCACCATCATCGTCATGGAAACCCCAGTGAAAATGGGGTTTCCCTCCCAACAATAAACAAACTGTGTCGGTTGGAGGGATTTCTGTAAAAAAAATGGTTTTCAATTTACTTTGCATTAAACATGCAAATTGAAGAGAAGATGGTTCTTTTTACTTGCCAAAGATCTTTTCTGTTTCTGTTTTTTGTTTTTTTTCCCGGGAGCCGAACAGACTCCTGCACACAGGCACTTTAACTTTACATGCAAATGAAAATAATCCTCATATGAATAAAAACAAACCTGAGAATAATCATTTCTTAGCTTGTTTTATTCCTTCAAAACTTTTCCAATTCGCTTTCGACACCTTAGGGAATACTTCTTCTTTTATTCAGCATACATACACTGTGTGTGTGTGTGTGTGTGTGTGTGTGTGTGTGTGTGTGTGCACTTTTCATCCCTGCTTGCATGCGTGCTCTTGTTAGATGCTCTTACTGTGTGTGTGTGTGTGTGTGTGTGTGTGTGTGTGTGTGTGTGTGTATGCGCACATGTGCTTTACCTGCTTCCATGCATGCACTTTAATCTGTTCTGTGTGTGTTTGTGTGTGTGAGGCTCTTGCTTACATGCATGCACTATTAACTGCTCTCAGTGTGTGAGTGTGTGTGTGTGTGTGTGTGTGTGTGTGTGTGTGAATGGCCCTTGCTTGCATGCATGCACTGTTAACTGCTCTCATTGACCGGCTCGCATCAATAACAAGCTGTCAATACGACTCACAATTCAATAGAAAACATTTAACCTTCTTCCTTAACTGTTTGTACAAAGACTCAGCACATTGGCACTCAACCCCGACTCACGCAGAAACATCTCCGTGGAGAAAAACACACGAAAGCCTGTTCCAGAGGATGAAACACAGCCAGCCAGACAGTCTCAGAACGCCTGGAGAAATGTTACCGCTGTTTTCAAGGGAGAAGCCGCCATGTTGGAAGAGTGACAACAAAATAAAGACATTGTAAAGTTATTGCCTGTGCATGGAAAGAAAACCCTACGGAAAACTGCTGCTCGGAAATGGATCAGGAAGGATTATATAAACATATATTTATGTATAATGTTTATTTTAACACAAGTCTCACACAGTTTATTGAAATGAAAGGATTATGAAGTGACGACAGCAGGAATTGGACTCGACATTTTCACCTGTTTGTCACATGAAAAGATTAGCTGCCAGTTAAGTTCAGGCAAGTGAAACAACTTTGGTTAGGTTTAGGCAACTAAAACTTCACTCACTATACAGTTTCACGTATTTCTCTTACTTTTCGTGCATGAAACATCTTATCATGCTCATTTCACAAAATTTTTGTGAGACCAGGCTGTTTATTTAGTTGTCACTCTTCCAACGTGCCGTTTCATTGGTAGCCATTTTCCAAATATTCTGTGATAATAAGATAAAGTGAATTTGTAAACATTCATTGAAGCTCAAACCATTTTTACAGACAGAGAAACCAACTTACAGAGAAACCAACTTACAGACAGAGAAACCGACTCAGTGAAAAACAGACAGAAACACAAACATACAGATTTAGCCGTTGTAGAAGTCCTGCATTGTTGCTTCGCTGCAATTTGGTTGACAGACACTCCAGTTTTGTGTTACTATCAACTGATTTAGTTCTACTGTACTGTATATCGCTCAAGAAAGAATCGTCCGCAGTACTGATGCAGGATGGATGCAGGATAAATGCATGAAGCAGGACTTTTACAGCGGCTCCCTGCACATGCAGACAGACAGACTGCAACCTTCAGACAACTGGACCCAGAGTCAACTTCCACTAATACCTGCTTATTCATTCAAACCTCAGTTTTTGGTATGAATAGTATTTATACCAGAATGAATTTTTATGCTCATTTCATCATGCTTGTCCATCTATTGATATCAACCACAGATTGTTTTAGCAGTGGTTATCAAATCTTAGTTTGGGAGAAAACACATTTCAGATACATTCATATACAACTTTGGGATTCTTCCAACAACTAATTATCAATTAAATCAATCAAAAAGCCTGAAAAGGGGGAAATAAAACTGATAATTTAGTGTCAAAATTGGAAATTCAGCATGTTTGCACCTGCAACAAGGAGGTATTGCTTCAAGGTTGAGAACCACTGGCTTACAGTAAACCGTTGCATTTCAATAGTCATATCAATCCTGTTATAGCTCGAGGGAAAGGTACATCACATCCTGTGTTCTGGTAAATGAACTTTGGAGATTGGGGGGAAAAAATCAATAACGCTGCTTGTTCCTTGACGTCCAGTATTCTCCAGACAATCCACATACAAGAGGCCTAAACAAACATACACTTGAAAGAGTTTACAAGAGGGGAAAATAGATTAATGTGTTGCAAATATACATGAAAACACATGATTTAGGTCAGATTTTGAAGTGGATAACCTGCTGCCATTGTACCAATCCACTGGATGTCATGTAGTGATTCCCCCTTTTGATATTTAGGGTGAACGCTTGTTTAGGAACTTGGCTTGGATCTTAGAGGAAAGAAGGGAGTGGTATGGGTTTGAAATTGGGGTTATGAAGTAGTCACCTCCCATCGCTGATGTTTGGTTGAATTTAAAGGATCAACAATTTATTCTGTTGTCCCAGGACCACCAAATCCCACCCACACACATTCATCAGACCTCTCGAAACTAACCTACTCAACACCTTCATCTAGGTCTTCACTTTCTCAGACAATAATTTCCAACCTCACCCTCCATCTCAGCTGCAGGCTGATGGGACAGCAGACCCTGCTGGCTGAACCGAAATTCAGAAAGTGGATTATACCCTAGATTGACATTTTTACATTTTCTTTGGGTGATTTCCTATCCAAATTTGAAATGCAGCGTCAATACAAGTACAGACAGCATTAAGCATTGGCTAGAGATACACAGGTACAAAAAGGTTTTGATTTGCTTAATACTTTGTGGCACAGATCCGATTTTTGTAGCTGTGTAAACCAGAGAAAAAGTGTCAATTATTAAGTAACTCATCATGTTTGTAATTCTTTAATAATCAGCAATCAATGTATATTAATTTGATCTTGTGGGTCTTTCGATTTCGCTGTCAAAATCAGGCAGTGGAACATAATTTACGAGTTCTTTGCTGGCGTATCACCATCTTGGATCAAGGCAACTGAGCCAGAATTTACTCTTTGTGTTAATACATTTCTTCTGATTGGTGGAGTTGAGTACAAGCTCTTGGGACTCATTTACCCAAAATTTCCCACACAGAAGCAGCATCGTCAGCATTTTAGGAACGAACAGAGGCTTCATCTATTTTTTAAACATATCAGTGGTCTAAACGGGAAGAAACTATACAGAATCTTATCTAAAAAAAAAGTTCAGATCTGCTCCATAAAGACCTAGAAATCAGACTTTTTGTTCCTGTGTAATTTCAGGCAGAGCTGCTTCATGAATCCAGGCATCCAGACATCACATAACAACAAATAACAGGTTTCAACATAACCACTGTTCTCCGAGTGAGGAGACCATCTGTCCACCTCGAGGCCGCCCGGAGACGATTTCTAATAAACTTTGTCAATGATCCCACGCAAAGTCTTTTTGAAGGGACACGCGTGGGCCGGGGGAACAGAGGAAATGTCTGGAGGAATTATTCACATCACACGGCCATTTTGGGTCAAGTCCCAACTATAGATGTCACTTGGTAGAGAGAGAGTCTAATTTAGGGCTGGGTACCGACGGTTGGTGCATCACGTCAGGACAGAAAACTACAGAAAAATGTGAAATGTTCGGTGCCAAACTTTGGTACTTTAATGGTCAATCTTACATCGTCTTTCATCCAATCACCATACTTGTTCTTTTTCCTGAAGTGACTGCTGATTGGCTCGTTCAAACGCATCTCTGGTTTGCGCAAAGTAAGTAAGACAGCCCAAAGTCTTGCTGCATTTTACTAAAACTGATGATAAAATAGACTGAAAGCTTGGTTAAATAAAGAAAGTCACGTGGGCCTAAGTGTGCAGAAGATTTGTTCCTCCACTAAATTTGATTATGCAACTTTTGTGACAAGAAAACGATCCAGATGACTAGCTGAAAATACTGATGTGCATGGGCAAAATCTAATTTACCAACCTCCCCTGGTAATACTAATGTCGTCTGGAGAAGGCTACAGTTGTAAATATTTCAAATTTAAGCTTTAATAGTTATAGTAAGGTTTAAATCTGATAGTTTGGAGAAAAATAAATGTATAAAATTTCAGACTTAAGAGTTTAAATGTTATTTATTTTAGCTGGGAAAACAAAAATAAGCTTTTATTCAACATAGGTATTGAGAAAAGTACCGTTTTGCCGCCGGCATGAATTTGGTACCAGTATCTCAAATTTCCAAACGATACCCAGCCCTATAGTCTCAATATGATTGAAAACAGTGTGTTTAATCTCTTCAGCCCACATTAAGCCTAAAGGCAGTCTCAGAAATGTGACGTCAGTTTGTCCAGATGCGTTTCCAAAAATACTCAGGATCCCGACTCTTGTTTAGGGGAGTAATCACTAGTCGATTTACATTTTCCATCACAACTTGCTGAGTCTGCCTTTAAAGTCGGAGCAGGAGGTATAGTTGCAGTAAAACAATCCTACATTAACGGTAACGTCTTGTCTCCTCTGGCCTCGGTCTAGCCATGCCACGGCACTGACAGGGTCTCCAAAGTCTCAAAACTAGGCCAAATTTGGTTGGACGACAGTTGAGCCAATCACCTTTCACAACCCGTCCAAACCTGGATAAAGCTGGTCTGTGAGCTCCGACATGCAGGATTAACAGCTTCCGGTTTCTTGTTCTAACAGTTAGACAGTTATTAAAGTCCCCATGAAATGAACTCCCATTACTTTTACTTCCTGGGAAACTGGAGCATCTTTAATGACCTCATTCTGCACCAGGAGGCGTAAATATAAATTCCAACCAATAAAACCATCACAGATTTTTGAACAATCCCGCCCCTCTGCCCCTCCCATCAAATAAAACTGCCTTTCTTTCCCTGATATCCCATTGGTTTACACTTTTGAATGATCCCGCCCCTACATAAAGATGCTATTTCATGGAGTCTTTAAATGTATATCTGCTTCGCAAAAGTAATTAGGAGAGGAATAACAAACCTGAAACTTTTGCTGTTTGTTTTGCTGTCCTCTGACTCGACTGGTAATATACTAATTTTTTTTCAAGACCTGGCTAATCAATGGAAATGCAAACCAAACCTAATCACACCATGCCATGGCTAGAGACCAAGCTGGAGGAGACAAGGCATACAGTAAGTTATCACTCACAGGCAGCTTCTCCCAAAAGTTTTCATTCAGTTTTCGTCTAGTTTGCCCTCCACTGTCTTCTATCTCCTCCGGGAACCTCCTTTTTTTCTACTCGTTTTTCTCTTCATTAACAAAGGAAAGAGCTTGCTGTTGCCCGCTCAAGAGTCTGTTCTCAGTACACAGAGCCGCGCACGTTGAAAATGTTTGAACTTTTTAGCAAAAAAGAGCGCAGAGCTTCAAAGAGGCTTTTCGATAGTCTCATAGCAACAGCAGCAGCCATGACCAGTGCTTCCCGTGAGCATCTGTTCAGCGGTGCCAGCTAAAGAAAGAGGTTCCCGACGGACACAGAGCCTCAGTCTGTCGTCCTCTGCCTCCAGGTATTTGTGTTTTTATTCAACCCATCTCCTCTCCTCTCCTCTCCTCTCCTCGGGGTTTTTTTTCTGCCCCTCCATTCGCTCCATCAACAGTTTTTCCACCTTTAATTCCCTCCCTCTTCCCCTCGCTCTTCTGTTTTCTAGTGTCTTTCTAGTTCTCTCTCCTGCTCTTAGGGACTCTGCTGCTCCATGTTATCGAGCAAAGTGTCTTTCTTCATGAACTGCAGATGTCTGACGGACCTCCACACGCCGACGTAGCTGTCACTGACCGCCTGGCCGGAGGGGGCGCTCTCTCTGTGGAGGTGCTCCCTCTGCATCTCCACCGCCTCCTTGTCCGTCATGAACTTGGGGTTCGCTCCTCCTCCTCCTCCTCCTCCTCCTCCTTCTCCTTCTCCTCCGCCTCCTTCTCCTTCTCCTCCATCTCCCGTCCACAACTCTCCGTTAGCCAAGCCGGTCCGCGCCTCCTCCCCGTCACCTCCGGGCGCTCCCTCTCTCTCCGGTCGCCCAGATTCGGATTGGACCGCGGCATCGCCACCGGGCCCGGCGCCGTTCAGCGGGGGTTTCTCCCGGTAAGGCTCCCCGGGCAGCGAGCCGTCCTTCCCGGCCTCCTCCAGGTCCTGGTACATGCTCTTCTTCTTGGTCTCGAAGTACTTGACCACGCAGTAGGTGATGGAGCCCACCGTGTTGACCACCACGCCTCCGATGAACAGGCGGGTCGGCTCCACGTCGTTGAACGCCAGCATGCCGACGGTGATGGTGGCGATGCTCTTGACCACGCCCACGAAGCTGGTGGTGACGGCGGAGTTGATGTAGGTGCAGTGCAGCGTGGTGAAGTTCATGGCGCAGCCGATGGCGATGCAGACGACGAAGATCCCCGTGATGTTGGGGTTGTGCCAGCCCTCGTACGACCACATATTGATCGCGTCCATGGAGATCATGGCGCACACCAGCAGCACCTGTGGGTGGGGGGAGAGGTGGTGGGTGGGAAGGGTTGGCGACGGAGACAGGCAGAGGGAAAGAGAGAGAAAGAGAGAGGTGGAGAGACATGGAGAGAGATGGAAAGACAAAAAGAGACAGAGAGAGGCAGAGAGACAAAGAGAAATACATGGAGATAGAGGGAAAGAGAAAGTGAGGTAGAGAGAAAAAGAAGACACGGAGGAAAGAGAGAAACAGGTAGAGAGGCAGAGAAAGAGAGATGGAGAAAAGACAGCGAGAGAGGGAGAGAGAGAGAGAAAGACATAGAGAGGGAAAGAAAGAGTTAGAGACAAAGGAAAAAAGAGAAAAGAGAAAGGTAGATAAAGAAGAGGTAGAGAGACAGAGTGAAAGAAAGAGATAGAGAGACACGAAGAGAGAAGGAAAAGAGAAAGGGAGAGATGAAGAAAGAGGGAAAAGAGAAAGGGAGAGATGAAGAAAGAGGGAAAAAGAAAGGGAGAAAGACATGGAGAGAGAGGTAGAGAGACAGAGAGAAAGATGGAGAGAAGGAAAGAGAACAGGAGAGAAAGAAACAAGGAAAAAGAAATGGAGAAAAGACATGGAGAGAGAGAGATAGAGACAGAGAGAAAGATGGAGACAGAGGGAAAGAGAGAAAAAAAAGGGAGAGAGACAAAGTGATAGAAAAGAGAAGGGGCAGAGAAAGCGAAAAACGCGGAATTGAACCTTGTAATTGCAAACAAACACAACATACATTTGAATCCAAATTAATGCACAGTGGGAATTGAACCCCTAACCCCGGCAGTGTTAGTGCCTTGCTTAACGTTCATTACCGGCGAGGCCATGATGGCGATGGCGTACTGGGCGGTGAGCGGGCCGTGGCCGCTGTCCAAACTGGTTTTCTGGATCAGAACCAGGTAGGAGGCGTGGATGATCACCGCCAAAACGCCGGTGACGTAACCAAACGGATCGCCGGTCAGATCGCCGGCGCCTGGCGGGGACGGAGAGAGAGAAAAACAGAGGAGAGTAGAAGGTTAGAGAAAGAAAAGGAGGGAAGAAAGGGAGGAAAGAGAGAAAGTGTGTGTTTGTGTATGTAGAGAAGGAGGGAGAGTCGAATGAGGAGTAAAAGAGAGAGGAGGAAGAAAAAATTAGGCAAAGAGGTAAGAAAGAAAATGAGGGAGAGAGGGAGGGAAGAGAGAAAGTATGTGTGTGTTTGTGTATGTGGAGAAGGAGGGAGAGTCGAATGAGGAGTAAAAGAGAGAGGAGGAAGAGAGATGAAGAGAAAAAATTAGGCAAAGAGGTAAGAAAGAAAATGAGGGAGAGAGGGAGGAAAGAGAGAGAGAAAGTATGTGTGTTTGTGTATGTAATCAAATCACAAGTAAAAGAGGGAGAAAGGAGAGAGGTGCGAGGCAAGGTAAAGAGAGGAAGAGGAAGGAAAGTGGAAAGAGAGAAATTTTGTGTTTGTGTATATAGAGAATGAGAGGGAGGGAGAAGCGAAGGAAGAGGTGTAGAGAAAGATTGAGAGAGCGAAAGAGGCGAGAAAGGTCCATGAGAAAGAGGGAAAGATGACGAAAGAGACGGAAAGAGGCGGGATAGAGAGAGGGAGGGAAAGCGAGGTAAAAAGAGAGGAAAAAGAAAAAGGAGAGAGAGAGAAGGCGCGGGTGTTTGAATGTGGGAAGGGAAAAGACAAGTGTTGAATTAAGTGGAAGAATGAAAGAGAAGGGAGAAAGACGACAGGGAGAGTTAATCCTGTGCTGAGTGTGTATGTAGGCTGGAAACACACACAGACTGAGACGGCATAAACCAACACACCCACACCTGCTTAAAATACACAACAAGCTAAATATAACTTCACAGTTTCAGTTTCTGGTTAGTCAAATATCCAATAAGATTTGACCGGGTGCCTATGAGTTTTTGGATCAGGCCAATACTGATGTATTTTGGATCAAAACCGCTGATATTTCGTGACAATTCTGAATATTTCGTGACGATTCTGAATATTTCGTAAAATTTGGTAATTTTTGTGTCAAAAATAGTCTAAATTTGAAGTGTGAATGACCACATCTGACTACTAGCCACTACTAACGCTAGCTTCCTAGATAGCTAGTGTGGAGATATGTGTCAGATGTGTTAACAACAAGACAGTGATGGTTAGCTGACCAGATGCTATGGTTAGCTAGCTAACAAGCGCACATTATCTAAACACAAAATCAAGCAAATTTATCAGTTAACCAGGTCTATTGAATTCTGTTGAGACGGACAAGTCGTACGTTTAAAAATGCAAAAAGTAAACAGGAAATGTTAAACGTTTAGGAAATGTCGTCCCCAACGAATGATGCAGAGTTGTAGCAGGGCAATAAGTAGAAAATATGTTACTTCATGTTGTGAGGCGGAGGAGGTGGAGGTGCAAGATATACAGATAATTAAACACTGTGGTGCCCCCCCTCAGGCCAATTACCGAAGTTTTGAAATTGGCAGAACACAGCAGCCTAATGAGACACATAATTTCACAAAGTTTCATCTGAATGCGATCAATGGCGTCCGAGATATCGTGCGTGACGTACAGACAATTAAACAAACTCTGTGGCGCCCCCCTCAGGCCAATCAGTGCAATATTAAAAAACTCTTGTATCATCCAGAGCTACCTATGTTTTATTCTCATGCATGTCCACTAAAACGCTTCCGTCACGACACATGAGCTGGTAATTGTTGCATAAATGCCATAATCCCCTTGAAGAGGTTCATTACTTTAAACAAACAGGTCACAAAGTGCTTCACAGAAAACAGAAGACATGAAAAAGCAGATAAAAACAAGACATAAAACAACAGATAATGAGAACAAGAGATAGAACAAATACATCACAGCCTGCAAGGAACTGGGAAAGAGCATGTACGTGTGTGTGTGTGTGTGTGTGTGTGTGTGTGTGTGTGTGCAGATAAGTACTTCCAGATAATGAACACAAAGGTTCAACACCCACACCAAACATTAAAAAGTCCATTCTACATTAGGGTGACACCAATTAAAATCAAGTGTTTAAGTGTTTTGGCTAATGTAGCGCTTCTCAGCCGCTTGTGATCCACTTTTTCAGGCGTAAACATGCAAAATGGTGTTTAAATGATGATTTTTCTTTTCTCTTTTGACGTTATCTTACTTGATTAATCATTGGAAGAAGCCTAGAAGCTGCAAATATTTACTATTTCACAGGGGAAAAGGCAGAGATTTATGACAGAACGGTAAATTTGCGTCAATTTTGCACATTTATCGAATCATATTACGACCAAACAGGCTGAGATCCACCGGGTTAATGGACAAACAGCGATGGAGATTATGTCAGGAAATGAATTATCGACTGTAGGTGTTGCTCATGATTTTCAGGATCATTAGGGAAAATGAGCAGGAATGAGAATTTACTGCTGGGAAAGATGCTTGAAGGATCTTTATAGGATCCAAAAGGTAAAGAAATATTAAAAACAAGTTTATATAGAACCAGAAACACTGCGAAACTGGGATTATATAGAAAAACAAATGCTTTTAGGGGCCATTTGTTTTGTATTTTCTATTGTTGCAAGAGTTAAAGAGAGAAAAGGAGATTGAGAGAGAGGTGGAGGGAGAAAGGGTAAAAAGAGAGAGTAAAAGTGAGAAAGAGAGGGAGGGGAATAGTGAGAGAGAGAGTAACAGGGAGAGAGAGGGAGAGAGAGAGCAGGTAGAATTTGAGAGAAAGAAGAAAAGAGGGAGGGAGGGAGAGAGGGAAGGAGAGAGACAGGTAGAGAGAGAGTAAAAAAGAGGGAGGGACAGACAAAAAGGGAGAGGGAGAGACATTGAGCAATAGAGAGAGAGAGAGAGAGTAAAAACCAGAGAGGGAGGAAAGAGGGAAAGGAGGGAGAGATAGAGAGACAAAGGGAGAGAGACAGAGAAAAAGATGGAGAGAGTTATGAGAGAAAGTAAGAGGAAATGAGAGAGGGAGAGAGAAAGTGACACAGAGAGAGAAAGAGACAGAGAAAGGCAGAGAGAGAGATAGAGGGAGGGTGAAAAGAGAGAGGGACAGAGACTAAAAGTGAGAGAGAGAGAGAGAGAGAGAGAGAGAGAGATAGAGGGAGGGTGAAAAGAGAGAGGGACAGAGAGACTAAAAGTGAGAGAGAGAGAGAGAGAGAGAGAGAGAGAGAGGAGTAAAAAAGACAGAAATCAAGAAATTGAGCGAGCGAGAGACATAGGAAAAGAATGAAAGAGAGAGAGACTAGGGGGAAACCCAATCGGAGAGAGACAGCATCTTTGTGTGTGTGTGTGTGTGTGTGTGTGTGTGTGTGCGTGTGTGTGTGTTGCGTGCGTGTGTGTTTACCGGCCAGCGCGGCTCCCCCGGTGGTGATGATGACGGCGGTGATGACGCCGGCGGACGGCACGCCGTTCCGCAGCACGCACACGCCGATGCTGAGCGTGAAGAGCGGCAGGCAGCGCTTGAACACCACGTACATGGGCAGGCTGAGGCCGCGCAGGGACCACAGCGTCAGCGTGGACTGCAGCGTGGACAGGATACACACACTGCCAAACTCCTGCTCACACACACACACACACACACACACACACACACACACAGAGGGAAGAAGATCAATGTGCATGTCAGCCGGTCTGATGAATTAAACCTGATCTCACACAAATGAACACGACTTTTTAACACCAAATTTTTAAAAAGTGTTAGAATTCTGTTTTCCCAGCATAAAACGGTTCCATGAAGGAGGCACAACCTTAACCAAGTTGTTTTAGTTGTCTAACCACCTTAAAGGTCCCATATTCTCCACTCTCCAGAGTTTTATTTTGTGTCCTGAGGTCCATTCAAAGCTGTGTGTGTGGTGTCATGAACCAAAAACACTCTCAATCCATTTCTCCACGTTCATTTTCCAGCATCTCTCTGAGCCTTACCAAGAACAGGCCGTTTCTGTCGCCGTGTCTTTAAGGCTCATTAATATTAACGACCCCTCTGTTCCGATTGGCTAACCGTTTCGAGAGTGAAACGTGAGACGCCGCGGCCCGGCGGCTACAGGTAGGGAAAACTCTCCGGTAATAAACAACGACAACCGCTCGACCGCTTTGAAAAAAACACTTTGTTAGTCTATTATAGAGCTCAACAGTGACCGCCCACTTTTGAACGGCTCCGGTTCCAGGAAGTGAATTTCCCATTCATTCCTCCATTGACGTTTCAGAAAATCCTTATACTATAAAGAGTTTTAAGCCTGTAACCAAGCCAACCAACTACGAGATGAATCGTGACCATAAAACATTTGATTCGGAGCAAAAAAAAATGGAAAACAGAAAAAAAGGCAACGTTTTTTTTTTTTTTTTTTGCTCCGAATCAAATGTTTTATGTAAGGAATGTTGGTTGCCAGGAATGTTGGTTGCTGAACGAAAAATGGCGGCGCATGCTGTCATCTACGTTGCATCAAGAAAATCTGATTGGGGATCGCTGTGGATGAAGTTCATGTAAATATTGCTTTCATGTGCTAAGATACATAACATTGTTTACCAGCTCAGCTAATCTGGCGGCACACTGTGACTCATCGTTCTGATTGGTTTAAGTATTTAAATACCGCAAGGCAGCAACGCCCCAAAGTGAGCTGACTCTCAAGAGGAGCGAGGCCCGGCGTTTCTCACAGTGTGATCGACTGGAGAGACTCATCTGGAGAAAGCAGCTACACAACAACAGCAAGACAACAAAACACAGATAAGAAAGGGCTCTGAATATAACTCACCAGTGGAACTTCAACCACTGAAGACACAATACATTTCAAGTTATTATATGATAAGTTATTGGATAATCAAACCGGGTGACAACATTTACTGTAATGACCACTGAACATGCTGAAATATATAATGAATCTAATGTGCTTGGTTCGCTCTTCCTCCAGCTTCTGGTTTATTTTTTTCTCCCAAGAGGCTCTGAATCATTGAACCTCCACTGATGTCAAATTCATCGTCTTTTTCTTCCATTTTGGTTTTCACATCTTTGTATTTTTCGCAGTGTAACAGGAAACACAGCCCTCTCCTTCCTGTGTGATGACCTGATGATTATGGACTATTGTATATTGCATGTTTTCAAACCAAATCATTCATCATCTCAGTACGACTGCGTTGGTTTTTGACAAATGACATTTTGTAAAGTGCTTTGGAAATATTGTTTCTGATAAACAGTCGTGCCAGTAAAGTTAATGAATTGTATCAGTTAATCAGTCAGCCAGCTAGTCAGCCAATCTGTCAGTCGGTCAGTTAGCCAGTCAATCATTCGTTCATTCAATCAATCAGTCCATCAATCAGTCAGCCAATCACCAGCTGGAAAATGCCAACAGGCAGTTTTACCAAGGTTTACCAGGGATGAACCTTCTCACTCAGTAATTAACATTTAGGTGCTTTTGAGCCACACAAATTCAAACCAGCTGTTCCAGTGGAAGACGGTGGTTTTACTGGGCAGCTCCCACCATAATCATTTCGATATGGATATGGATATGGCTTACATATGCAAAATCACATGTTAAATAATCAAACTAATGTTCATCCCATTGAACTGAATGGTAATGTTAGGTGTGATGTCAAACAGTTTTTAAATATAAATATCGTGTTATCAGCAGTTCAGACAGCAGAATTGTCATGAATCATGATATCCCAAAATCACCATGTCATCACCATATGATTCCACTGACAGACGATAAATGTTAAAACCAAATGTGTGAATTTCTATCCAATTTTCAGTCATTAATACCCTGCAGATTAACTGTGCATTGTACATTAACTTATTTTGATGCACTGATGTACTGATGTGGCAGCTTGAGAACGTTTTGCCCTTTTTTCACATTGGCACAGGTCACTTTATTGGTCAGATGCAGAATAAAAATTCAGTTTGAGATGTCACTGAGTCACTGAGAAACAGAAATCTGTAATAATAATAATAATAATAATAGAATAATTCTATTATTTTCAGCCTGTTTTTACATGCCCAGTTGCAGGTTCCTTGTAAAGGAAGAACAGCACTATAAACTTTCTAATGATAATAACGGAAAACAAAGCTGTCATTTTTAACTCATTTAGTAATTGTAACAAAAAATAACTTTCATTAGTGTGTAAATAATACCTGGAAAATATTTAATGATACATGTATAAAATACTTTTGAAGCTACTTTCCAAAACAAGGACCGCTGGAAGTCCCAAGACCGCAGTTTGGGAACCACTGAAACTTGACTTTTTAGACTGTTTTAGCCATTATTTTTAGCCTGTTTTTTACATGGCCAGTTGCAGGTTAAAAAGTCCCAACATCACTTAAGATAAAACACACTACTTCCCAAAATAAGGAGGCAGGAATCACTGGAATACACTGCTTAAATCCAAAATATTCCCTTTATTTTTTTTTACCTTGGACAGCTGCAGGCTGAAGGGGGGGATCTCGACCTTCCCCAGCCGCCGGAGGGTCTCCAGGCTGAGCGCCGCGGTGCTGCTGGTCAGGAACTGGATGAGGGTGAGGAAGTTGAAGTTGTAGTTGCTGATGAGGAACTTCAGCAGGATGTTCAGGGAACCGGAGAAAATACCGTGCGCAACGGCCACGGAGATCCCCAGCATGCGGCCCTTACACACATCCATGGTGCCGGTACCGGGTGGAAAATAAAGTAAAACAAGGGATAAAAAGTACTGCGAGGATGCTGGTCCCGTTCACAGCCGGGTTTGGAGAGGGGTTTTGGGGGAGGGGAGGGGAGGGGTGGGGGGTTGGTTGGTTTTTACGCACAGCCGCGACGCGCTGCCGCTGCTGGATGGAGGAACGGGAGGAGAGGGAAGGACGCGCGGCTGTAAAACGTCCCGCAAGTTATTACCGTCTGGGCAGGAAAATCAATCTGCATTCAGGAGCTTTCAGTCAAAACGTCCGATCTGAAAGGGGGGAAGAGAAAGAGGGAGGAAGAGGAGGAGGAGGAGGAGGAGGAGGAGATCCTCGGTCCGGTTCTGCTGACGCTTCTCTCCGGTCGCTCTCTCTCTGCTCCTTTCTCGTTAATTGAAATTGCAGTAGTTCAGCTCAGTTCAGTTCACTTCAATTCAGTTCTTCCATTCATAAGCTGCGATATTCAGTCATTTTTTTGTATTAGTTTCCATTCACGCAGCAGCGGGATAAGACTTCATCAGCGGCTTTTCTTTCCCTCTTTGCGCTCTTTTCTCCTCTTCTCTTGTTCTTCTCTTTCCTCCTTTCACGTCCAGAGGGATGAAGACGAGAAGAGGAAGAGAGAGAGAGGGAGAGAGAGAGAGAAAGTAGATGTCTTGCAGTAGAAGAGACTACAGCAGAGTACAGTAGAGTACAGTAGATGTACAGTAAAGGGAGGTCGTCCTCTGTAAGCGCTGGAAGTGAAATATGACATTTTGCCGCAGCGCCTCTTGGCTTTGTACCCAAGAGAGAGAGAGGGGGAGTGTGTGTGTGTGTGTGTGTGTGTGTGTGTGTGTGTGTGAGAGAGAGAGAGAGAGAGAGAGAGAGAGAGAGAGAGAGAGAGAGAGAGAGAGAGAGAGAGAGAAGGGTCAAAAGGGTTTCATGTTAAAACGTTGAGAAAGAGAGAGAGAGAGAGGAGAGAGACCTAGAATGAGAATGTGTGAAAAAGAGAGACAAGCAATGTTTCATGTTCTTTTATCTTGGCAATATCATTGGCAATATTGCTCTTTGCTCTCATGCCAATAAAGCAGATTGAAATGAACTGAAATGAGAGAGAGAGAGAGAGAGAGAGAGAGAGAGAGAGAGAGAGAGAGACCAGCTCATTTACTTTGATAGACTTCCCCTCCTCTCTCTCTCAAATATATCCATATTGCAGTACTGTAATCTACAGTACAGGACTGTGTGCGTGTGTGTGTCGGGGTGTGTGTGTGTGTGTGTGTGTGTGTAAAGCACTACCGGTAAATGACTGAAGCGGACACACACACACACACACACACACACACACACACACACACCGGATGAACATTTCCCGCTTTACCGGTTTGTTCATTTCCAGATTGTAATATTTCTTTATTTCTGGGTTTTCCCTCCAGAGGTGAAGGAATCCTGGACTCTACTCTGTCTCTATGTCTCTCTCCCTCCCTCTCTCTCTCTCTCTTTCTCTCTCTCACTCACACACACACACACACACACACACACACTCTCCCTCTCTATTTGTCTTTCGAGATCTGTCCCTCTCCTTCCTTTCTCTCTCTCTCCCCCTCTCTGTCTGTCTTTCTCCCTCTCTTCATGTCTCTCTCGCCCCACCCCTCTCTCTTCCTCTCTCTCCTTTTTCTCTCCCACTCCTGTCTTTCTCTCTCTCTCTTTCTCCCGGTTTGTCTATCGCTCTCTGCATCTCGTTCTCTCTCTTTCTCTGTCTCTCTCTCCCCCTCTTTTTCTGTTTTTTCTAGGTCTCTCTACCCCCCCTTTTCTCTCTCTCTCTCAGTCTGTCTCTCTTTCTTTCTCTCTCTTTTTGTCTCTAGGTCTCTTTCTCTACTTCTCTCTCTTTCCACTTGGTTTGGTCTCTCTCTCTCTTTTTGTCTGTTTTTCTAGCTCTCTGCCTTTCGTTCACTCTCTCCTCTTCTGTGTTTTTCTAAGTCTCTCCCTTTCTCTCTGTATTTCTCTTTGTTTCTCTCTCTCTCTCTCTCTCTCTCTCTCTCTCTCTCTCCCCACGAAGCAATCAGACATGGAGACATTAGCATCATTCATAACAGGCGTGGAAATGGCTTGGACAATATTTTAATTGAAATATTTCATCAGAAAATCAGTTTCCAGGCCGCGAGGGAGGAAGATCCGCCCTTATCAACCACAGACCATTAGCTTCCAATTAACACACCAAGACAGTAGAAGAAGAAGACGCTTTCGACGTTAAGAGATTAGGACCGGGCCGAGGATTTAGACCAGGACCGCTCTCTGGAGGGAAAAACCCCAACGCACACATCCATTATTCCACAAACTGTAGGTAAAACAGATTAAGTCCACCGTAATTTAACTTAAAACACAGTCAGATAAATGGTGTGAGTCCATTTTAACACGAGTTTTCAAATTAATGCACTATTCAAGGAGAGAAATAAATAAGAAAACACTACAGCTGAATGATGGTTTACAGACGTAATTAAAGCTCCGGTAGGCAGCTTCGCACTTTGGCGGCCCCAAGTGGCAGCGAGAGATAATTGTTAGAATTTTTGAATGTTTGAAGTACTTCATTACCCAGAAATCCTAGCCTGGTTCCAGACTCCTGGATCCTCATCTTTTCAGATTTTGTTGAGCGATTCAGAGAGTTTCCCTCGTCAGCGGCTTGTTCTCGCTCGGAGAAACAATCGAGCCAATCGGAGCCTTTGTGGGCGGGACTAAAGTTTGAACCGTTCGTGCAGCGGTTTTTCATTGGTGTTTCCGCAGAATAGATTTGTTGAAATCACCTCCTTAACCAACAAATTGTCTTTGCAAAAACAAGATTTTTGTGAAAATGGACGACATTCTTGGTGCAGAAGTGTAAATCCGCTGGCTAACCATGGATGTAGAGTGTGACTGAAATAATGTCAGAGCACCGAATACGTCAGTCACTAGTGATCGGTTCAGATACGTCGGTCACTAGTGATCGGTTCAGATACGTCGGTCACTAGTGATCGGTTCAGATACGTCGGTCACTAGTGATTGGTTCGGGGAAAATCAACCCCCCCACACACAGAAAACGACTAAGGAGGAGGCTGAATAGCTGAAATAAAAAGAGGAAAGAGGGGATAGAGTAAAGGGAAGAAGGCAGAGGAGAACAGAAGGAGAGAACAGGGGGAAAGGAGGAAACTGGAAATGAGAAGAGGAGTGGAAAAGGGGAATAGAAGAGAGGATGAAAGGAAAGGAAGTAAGGATAGGAAAAAGATGGAAGATTGAAAAAGTAAAGGAGAGGAAAACAGAAGATGAGAGGAATGGAGGAGAGGATAAGAGAGGAGAGGTAAAGCCAGGAGAGGAGGTGAAAGGAAAAAACAGGAGGAGAGGATGGGAAGGAGTAGTGAAGGAAAGGAGAAGAGAGGAGGGGAGGAGAGGAACGGGCTGGAAGAGGGAAGAAGATGATAGAAAGGAGAGGAGGAGAGGAGGGTAAAGGAGAGGAAAAGAGAAGAGAAGAAAAAAAGAGGAGAGGTGAAAATAAGGGAGGATAGAAGAAGAGGAAAATGACAAGTAGAGTAGGGAATCTGTCTTCATGGTGTTTTCCCTGCAGGGTGATTGGCTGGAGGCGGAGGGGAAACCTTTACGCATCACCAGCAAGCGAGCTCTGATTGGCTACAACGACGAGTGGAGGAGGGGGATGGGGGTGGGGTCAATAAAACACAAACCCCTCTGGGGGAAATGGGACCTTCCATCACCATCATCACCATCATCATCAGGGCCGTTCCACCTCATTATCATCCTCATCATCTCTCTTCATCATTTGTCTCTTGTTCCACAGTCCGGCTGAAGACTGAAGACTGATGGAGACACAAATACATGAAATGACCACGACTTGTTGACACCACATTACGTGTTGGTGGCATGTTAAGTGTTAAAATTCAGTTTTCCCAGCACAAAACGGTGACGTGAAGGGGGCACGACTATAAACAGGAGGTAGAGTCACATTGGAGCAGGTCAGTGGAAAGTAATGGTGTTGTGGTCGGGTGGTGGAGGGGCGGATGAGTTTGAATTTCTACCGTGAGTGGAATTAAAATTTTTAGCGAACGTTTTTCTTATTTAACCATGACCAAAGCCTTTCCCTAACCTTAACCGAGTTGTTTTAGTTGCCTAAACTTAACTGTTAGTCGACCTTTAGCTGACAATGTCGTGTCCAATTCGTGTTTTTTATGTCACAGAATCCAGTTCATGTTGGAGGAACGTAATCTTCACTTAATTTGTGTCCACAGCACGTAAATTGCGCTTCCTGGTTTGTGTTTTTGCGTTTTTATGAGATCATGTTGCTCTGGACCGACCTGCCAACTCAGTGCCTTATTTTCCAAGAGTTTGCATTGTCATTAATGTAGTTGCGTGCGTAAAAAGTGCCGATTTTGATCTGGTAACCGGTGCACACACGCATTTTGTGTGTGGAAACTGGGTCGAAACCTGTCAGGAGACTTTAAGCACCATTGGCCCAATTCGTATGTATTTTGAGGAGTGGCAATGGTAGGATGCAAAAATGGAGGAGAAGATTATTGACATGGATCAGTATTGTATTATTGGTATTTAACATTCAGAGGAAGAGCGTCCTAACTTCTCACCCTGAGAAGCTGGGTTATCTGTTCAGAGGCAACAGGCAGAGAAGACGACAAATAAGAAAGAGGGTGCCAACGCTCAACAATTACCCAACTTGCTGTTACACCTAAACGCATCATTCCTAACACTTACATTTTAAGTTTTATTGATTTTTTGACCCTGCAAACATACCCATGGGACTTTGAATCAAGTCTCTATAGCCATTGGTTTCATAATTATGGCAACAACAAAAAAATGATAACATCTAATGGCAGAAATCCCAGATCCAGATGACTACAAAAAAACGAATCAATTTGATTGATTTCAAGGTTTGGAGATATCCTGCTGGCAGACAGACAAACTAAATGTGTGGAAAACAACCTCCTTGGTGGATTTAATTACTCTCTTTCAAGTGTCAGAGGATGAAATTAAAGGAAATGACAGATTGCCAAGCCACATTTATTATAACGATTCCATTCCAAAATGAGATATCCGACATTTAATAAAACACAGACACTTACTCTCATGGATTACAAGTTGAGTTAGGAGTCATCTTAAGACCTTATAGAGAACAGTTACAGCTTCAAGTTTAGAGTCGTTGGTGCTTTTGAAACATTAACTGATGAATTTCAGGTGAATTTTCCAAAATTAATGTAAAATGTTTTGGAATTAAACGATTTGAACCCAGTCTGTTCCTATTAGATTTATGAGTCACTTTACATCCTTTACTGAAAAAAATAGATGTGCTTTTAAGGATAGAATCATGTGTGTTTTTGGAATGAAATAATAAACCAATAAAAATGAATATATATAGCATTTTTGACAATTATCATCATCATCTTTATTCAAGGCATGGCACGTTCCATATCATCATCATCATCATCATCATCATCATCATCATCATCATCATCAACCACAACTACAATGGTGACATTTAAGCCGTGAAGTCGTATCAGTCACAGATGACATTTGCTCTCCGTTCTTACTGAATATCAGTAAGATAAGGGAAAGCAGGACAATGACATGGATATCATGGATCACACACACACACACACACACACACACACACACACACACACACACACACACACACACACACACACACAGCTGTAAAACATCTCAGTGAACATGATACATTTAGACTCAGCTGAACTTGTGTTGTCAACCATACGAAGGACATTTGCAGATCTTGTTTTTTCTGCATTTATTATGGAAACAATCGGGCTTATTATGGGGACTCTGATACATCAAATTCAATTTCAGCTCAAATGATACTTCCCTCCCTTTTTTTTCTGCTAAAAGGAAAGCATTCTTTATTATGCGACAGAGGAATGAATTTTCTGTTTCACATTTGTACACGTTATCTGCTTTTCTAAAGTATAATCACACCACGCTCAGCTGATTCCCTCGACACAAACAGAAAAGAAACAAACAGAAAGAAAATTTGAGTTCTCATGATAAAAATCCAACATTTCGAATCCTTTCAATATGGAAATATGAACAAAAATAATATGTGACTGATAACGTAGAGAGTCCATTTGGGTGGAAATGATGGTGATGATGGTTTGTGTGTGTGTGTGTGTGTGTGTGTGTGTGTGTGTGTGTGCACTCTACGGTGCGGCACTGTGTGTTCCAGCAGACAGACAGGCAGGTGAGTAGATCTTCACCGTCTCGTCCCAGGAGCAGTCCACTACCTGCCAACACAACACACACACACACACACATTACACATACTGTAGAGATAAGGAAGTGAGGGGGCTGAGTGCCTTGCTCAAGGGCACATCAGCAGTAGTAGTACTAGATTTACGGGAGAGCGTAGCTGGACTGGGATTCAAACCTGCAACCCTGCGGTCATAAGCTTCTCTAACCTGTAAGGTGCTGCCATCCCTGTTGAGAAGAAACACACATGTATCTTGCCACCTAATATACTGTGTGTGTGTGTGTGTGTGTGTGTGTGTGTGTGCATGTATGAATGAGAGAGAGCATAGTCTTGCATTGGTGAAGTGTACACACACATACACACACACACACACACACACACACACACACTAGAAGCCAGAGAAGAGCTGCTTTAACACCATATGGACTGAATGTGCTCTATTGTAAGAGAACAAAGGAGTGACAGAATAGGAAAGAGGTGACTGGGAGGCTGCCTCACACACAACACACACACACACACACACACACACACACACACACACACACACACACTCCAGACCAGACAGTGTGGAGTGTTTGGCTCTCAGCAGCAGCAGCAGTAGTTTTCAGATCTTTCTAAGTGCGATGCCACTTGTGCTTGTTGCTGAAATGAAATGAAATGAAATCCTCTGTGTTGTTGTTGTTGTTGTTGTTGTTGTTGTTGTTGTTGTTGTTGTGCGTGTCGGAGCTGCAGGTGAGGAGCGGGCGCTCAGGGAGGAAAGACAGCTGAGAGAGGAGAAGATCAGACTTACATCAAAGGGTTCGGCTTTCATTACCTTCCATTATCAAGTCTGGGACAAAGACGTTTAGGAAGATGGCCGACTGGCTGCTGGCCGCAACTCTGCAGACCGAACTGTCCGTCTGTCTCTCGTCCTCCTTTCCTTCCTTCACTCCTTGCTCCCTTTCTTTCTTCCATCCTTCCTTCATCTCTTTCTTCCATCCTTCCTTCATCTCTTTCTTCCATCCTTCCTTCATCTCTTTCTTCCATCCTTCCTTCATCTCTTTCTTCTATTATTCATCTTTCTTCCATCCTTCCTTCATCTCTTTCTTTCTTCCTTCCTTCATCTCTTTCTTCCATCCTTCATCTCTTTCTTCCATCTTTCCTTTATCTCTTTCTTCTATTATTCATCTTTCTTCCATCCTTCCTTCATCTCTTTCTTTCTTCCTTCCTTCATCTCTTTCTTCCATTCTTCATCTCTTTCTTCCATCCTTCCTTCATCTTTCTTCCATCTTTCCTTTATCTCTTTCTTTTATTATTCATCTTTCTTCCATCCTTCCTTCATCTCTTTCTTTCTTCCTTCCTTCATCTCTTTCTTCCATCCTTCATCTCTTTCTTCCATCCTTCCTTCATCTTTCTTCCATCCTTCCTTCATCTCTTTCTTCCATCCTTCCTTCATCTCTTCCATCCTTCCTTCATCTATTTCTTCCATCCTTCATCTCTTTCTTCCACCCTTCCTTCATCTCTTTCTTCCATCTTTCCTTTATCTCTTTCTTCTATTATTCATCTTTCTTCCATCCTTCCTTCATCTCTTTCTTTCTTCCTTCCTTCATCTCTTTCTTCCATCCTTCATCTCTTTCTTCCATCCTTCCTTCATCTTTCTTCCTTCCTTCATCTCTTTCTTCCATCCTTCCTTTATCTCTTTCTTTCTTCCTTCATCTCTTTCTTCCATCCTTCCTTTATCTCTTTCTTCTATTATTCATCTCTTTCTTCCATCCTTCCATCATCTCTTTCTACCATCCTTCCTTCATCTTTCTTTCTTTCTTTCTTTTTTCTTCCTTCATCTCTTTCTTCCTTCCTTCCTTTCTCCCCTCCTCACTCACTTCCTTCCTCCCTCATTTAAACCAGACGAGTTTCATTACAAAATGTCATATTCGACTTTTCAAAACTGTGACAGATAAAATACTGTAATTGTTGGCATGAAAGTAAAACTCACTATTAAATATTCTTGAGACTTGAGAGATCTGTAGACCTTTACTTGCAAAACAGCAACATTTTAGAGGACGCAACCATCTTCATTCATCATTTTTTGAAATTGAATTATAGCCATAATGCACAATTTCCTTACAAAATGGAGATATACTGGTTTGGACAGTGCAGCTCTGTCTCCTCTGGGTGTGTTTGTCTTAGAGATACTCAGTCAGGATATGGCTATCAGCTGAATGACACGGCTCTGAGGGGACGTGGCTATCATCTGAATGACACACCACCCCTCTATCATCTCTCCAGGCCGCAGACCAGAGTATGGCTAATTGGTTTGGCCTTCGCTCACAGAGTTCGAGGTAAAATACTGTTTCCGCTGCAGTTTCCCCATCGCGAGGAAAATAATGGAAATTTATTATTCATGTGTAGTCACAGGCGTTGGGATTTCTGAGGATCGCTTTGTGTTTTAGTAAACTGCAAAGTGGAGAAAAGGGGTTGGAGAAGTGGGCTTGTAACCGGATGACCGATGGGACAAATCTGGGTTCTTGCAGTCGTTCTACTGTAGTTTGTTTCTACCACATTGGTGGCATTTGGGGTAAGCGAGTCCAAAGCCTGTAGTCAACAATCAGAAGTCATGTAACTCTAGCCTATAGTCAGCTCCACCAATCAGAAGTCATGTATAGTCAGCTCCACCAATCAGAAGTCATGTAACTCTAGCCTATAGTCAGCTCCACCAATCAGAAGTCATGTAACTCTAGCCTATAGTCAGCTCCACCAATCAGAAGTCATGTATAGTCAGCTCCACCAATCAGAAGTCATGTAACTCTAGCCTATAGTCAGCTCCTCCAATCAGAAGTCATGGAAC
Source organism: Centroberyx gerrardi (assembly GCF_048128805.1). Lineage (NCBI taxonomy): Eukaryota > Metazoa > Chordata > Actinopteri > Beryciformes > Berycidae > Centroberyx > Centroberyx gerrardi. The sequence goes on from NC_136014.1 coordinate 25,663,338, forward strand.
TCTAGCCTATAGTCAGCTCCACCAAACACACACACCAAACACGACCCTAAAGCCTAAATCTACACCAGAAGCATCTCAGCCACGTTTCAGTCGGCCCTCGTCCATATCAATAATGCATTTCAGTTTCTGCTTGTGAGTGTTTGTGCTTCAAGCTTCTGAATACGCAGCTAAAACACAAGTGAGGTGGAACCAGGGTGGACACAAACAGGTCTCACGTGCGCTGCTGGTGTAGACTACACGCAACCCGAAGAAGCCGCATGGAAACGGATGGATGATTAACTCATTCATTCTCACTTTTACCTGCATTAGCTTTACATTGTGGCTTCCCCCCCTCTCTCTGTTGAGACTTCAAAGACACGCCTCCCTCCCTCCTGACCCGCTGGCTCTCCTCTTTCTCTCTTTGTGTCCCTGAACGCATCTCTGAATCAGCAAGCCAACCAGCTGAACGGCCGGTCGGGTCGTGAGTAAGCGAAGCAGCCGGCCGGTGAGTCATCCATTGAGGAGAGGAATGCCCTTCCTTAATTAACTTTTACGGCAGAACATAATGGAAACGCACACGCGCTGGCCAAGACTGCAGCAAAGCACAAAGAGAGAGAAATATACAAAGAGAGAGAGAGAGAGAGAGGTGGCAAGATATATAATGAGGAAGGGAGGAGAGCAAAAGGATGGGGAGGAGTGGATACGAGGAGAGGGGAGGAAGAGAGGAAAAAGGCAGAAAGGCTAGAGGGAATTTAAAAGCGAGACAGGAAATAAATGAAAACAACGTTCAAAGTCTGATGAATGTTCAATTTCTGTTCAAAGAAGCTCTCTGCCTCCTCAAATGTCTTTTCCATTCCAAGAATAATAATTAAAATAAAAAAAACAATAATTAAAACACTGTGGCAGATGTGAAAAAGGCACACAGCGTTTGTACAGTGGAATAATTCTCCAACTTGTTATCGCTGTTGAATTGTCATGGCAACAACGTGGGAAAACTCCAAAACCCGCCTGAATCCGACTTTGAGTGACGGCTCCGTGACACTTCCACGGCAACCAGGTGAAAACAGTCATCAGCAGCAGAAACGGTCTAATCCAATGGAGTTCAACCTGTTTGACTTGCAAATCCCAGAAATGCCTACACACAGGGACTGTACAGTGTACTACTGTACTTCTACCACTGTACACTGTACTACCACTGTACACTGTACTACCACTGTATTTCTACTATGACTACCACTGTACTTCTACCACAGCCACCACTGTACACTGCACTACCTCTGTACTAGTACCACAAATACCACTGAAGACAGCACTACCACTGTATTTCTACCATGACTACCACTGTACTTTTACCACAGCTACCACTGTACTACCCTTGTACAGTGTACTACCACTGCATTTCTACTATGACTACCACTATACTTCTACTACAGCCACCACAGTACACTGCACTACCATTGTACACTGTAGTACCACAGTACTAGCACCACCACTACCACTGTACTATCATGGTACTTCTCCCCCGACTGCCATTGTACACTACTAGTACCATTGCTACCACTGTACATTGTACTACCACTGCACTAGTACCACTGTGCACTGTACTACTACCGTACTAGTACCTAGTACCACTGTACTAGTACCACAAATACCACAGTACACTGTAGTACCACTGTACCAGTGCCACAACTACCATTGTGCACTGTAGTACCACTGCAGTAGTACCACAAATACCACAGTAAACTGTAGTACCGCTATACTAGTACCACAAATACGATTGTACACTGTAGTACCACTGTACTCATACCACTAATATCACTGTACACTGTAGTACCACTGTACTCATACCACTAATATCACTGTACACTGTAGTACTACAACTGTGACCATTGCAGGAAGGAAATTTTCTGGAATGGACATTCTACAGACCTATGAATGGTTGTCATCCTCCATTTCTGTATGATGTATCACCTCATCCTAACACACACACACACACACACACACAAACCGATGTGCACACACACACACACACACAAAGTAAAGGTCTCCCAGGCCTGGTTTGTGTGTGTGTGTGTGTGTGTGTGTGTGTGTGTGTGTGTGTGTGTGTGTGTATGTGGGGGGTGGGGGGGGGTAGCTTGGCCTGCAGCTAGCTAAAGAGGGTGATCCATCAGACACATGTGGGTAGGCCTAGATAAGACAAGAGACCACACCAGTGTGTGTGCGTGTGTGTGTGTGTGTGTGTGTGTGTGTGTGCATGTGTGTAGGTGTCTGAAGGAGAAAAATTGAGAAGAGTGACGGGAAGAGAAGAAGTAAAGGAGATAAACAGGAAATAAGCGATGATATTCATTCGGATCGAAGGAAAACAGGAGGGAGGAGAAAAGGAGAACAAACAGGAGGAAAAAATAAAATGGGGTAGAGACAGGAAAGAAAGGAAGACAGAAGAGAAGAGAAGAGGAGAGGAGAGGAGAGGAGAGGAGTTAGATGGGAAAAGAAGAGGAGAGATGAGGAGAGGAGAGGAAGAAGGAGATGAGAGGAGAGAAGAGAAGAGAAGAGGAGAGGAGTTAGATGGGAAAAGAAGAGGAGAGATGAGGAGAGGAGAGGAAGGAGAGATGAGAGGAGAGGAGAGAAGAGGAGAGGAAGAAGAAGAGAGAAGAGGAGATGAGAGGAGGAGAGGGGAGAGGATAGGAAGAAGAAGAGGAGAGGAGAGGAGAGGAGAGGAAAGGAGAAGAGGAGAGAAGAGGAAAGGAGAGGAAAGGAGAGGAGAGGAGAGGAAGAAGAAGAGGAGAGGAGGAGAGGAGAGGAGGAAAGAGGAGAAACAGAAGAGTAGAGCTTGACGTCTCTCAGTGGGACAGATAGCGTCTCTTCCAGCAGATTAACCCAGCCTCAGGATTACAGACAGTCAGCGTTCCCGGCTGTTTATGGAAATGAAGTGTGAGTTCACTTTGAGTTCTTACAACAAAGTGCTAATGCAGCACACAACATTTCCCTCAAAATCTTTTACTGTACTTCAGCTTTGTGCTGCTGGATACACACCGCACAGCTCTACAGTAAAAGAAATATTTTGTGACAGCCTTGCACTTAATAATACAGAGGGTGACTTTGAAACTTAACACCCCCTCTGGCGGCCATATTGGAGGTCCTCAGCTCTTAGCAACATAGCTGAGAACAGCTGATTCAGTTTCATAACTTTCAACTTGTCCGTATCAACAGAACTGAATACACACGGTTCATTTCTGTGCTGTTTATGACTGGGAACTGATCTGATGGCTTTTGTGTTTAGATGTCAGCTTGTTAGCTAGCTAGCCATTATCTGGTCAGCTGACATCACTGTCTAGTTGTAAACACATCTGGTTTGGACAGTAGCTAATGTTATGTGGCTAGTAGCTAGCTTTAGTAGAGGCTAGTACTTCCATGTTAACATTAAAGTCCCACTGAAACGGAAGTTAGAGCGTCTTTAGCTTCTGTACTGTGACGTATTTCCCAGTGAAACGGAATATTTGAGCGGTGTACAGTTACAAGAGGGATTTAAATCAAATCGTTTGCATTTGATTGGACCGCTAAACAGTGGGCGGGGCTTAGAGTTTAGCGAGATACGGAGCTACAGAGAACTGTTGGCTCCACACACACCTCCCTCACCTGGTGTTAGATCAGGAGGAGGACAAGGTAGAGATGAATGAATTAGACCTCAGCGACATTGTTTTGGAAATGAAAACAAAGTTTTTGCCCACTGATATCCAAACACACATCTCTTCCTATCTCTCTCCATACTGCTCTGTCAGCTACGACCCAGAAACGGTGAAGTTTGGTTTTATATGACCGGTGTGGCTAGCTAGAGGCTGAAGAATGATTGATGGGTGGATGTCATGATATTATTGGTTGACACTGGTTGGTTCATGCTTACGCAAGCACACGGCATATTTTGGATTGGATTTTGATATAAGAATAC